>NW_028119842.1:0-103115 GCF_965119305.1 Pelophylax lessonae
GCACCCTCAAATCTTCAGAAGTATGAGATGAACCCCAAAAACTTGGAAAGGTGGATCTCACACGTACCGACACAGACTATCACGCAATTTAATTGATCCCCAAAGGTTTTAATTGAATAGCGGAATAGAAAATATGATCAAAAAGAAAGTGTATGTATCTCACACGTACACCACCACACTAGGCCCCAATTACTATTGTTTGTACCCCTAAAAGGATGGTTGAGCAGTAGGAGGAGGAGTAAGGAACAGGCAGCACCCTCAAATCTTCAGAAGTATGAGATGAACCCCAAAAACTTGGAAAGGTGGATCTCACACGTACCGACACAGACTATCACGCAATTTAATTGATCCCCAAAGGTTTTAATTGAATAGCGGAATAGAAAATATGATCAAAAAGAAAGTGTATGTATCTCACACGTACACCACCACACTAGGCCCCAATTACTATTGTTTGTACCCCTAAAAGGATGGTTGAGGAGTAGGAGGAGGAGTATGGAACAGGCAGCACCCTCAAATCTTCAGAAGTATGAGATGAACCCCAAAAACTTGGAAAGGTGGATCTCACACGTACCGACACAGACTATCACGCAATTTAATTGATCCCCAAAGGTTTTAATTGAATAGCGGAATAGAAAATATGATCAAAAAGAAAGTGTATGTATCTCACACGTACACCACCACACTAGGCCCCAATTACTATTGTTTGTACCCCTAAAAGGATGGTTGAGCAGTAGGAGGAGGAGTATGGAACAGGCAGCACCCTCAAATCTTCAGAAGTATGAGATGAACCCCAAAAACTTGGAAAGGTGGATCTCACACGTACCGACACAGACTATCACGCAATTTAATTGATCCCCAAAGGTTTTAATTGAATAGCGGAATAGAAAATATGATCAAAAAGAAAGTGTATGTATCTCACACGTACACCACCACACTAGGCCCCAATTACTATTGTTTGTACCCCTAAAAGGATGGTTGAGCAGTAGGAGGAGGAGTATGGAACAGGCAGCACCCTCAAATCTTCAGAAGTATGAGATGAACCCCAAAAACTTGGAAAGGTGGATCTCACACGTACCGACACAGACTATCACGCAATTTAATTGATCCCCAAAGGTTTTAATTGAATAGCGGAATAGAAAATATGATCAAAAAGAAAGTGTATGTATCTCACACGTACACCACCACACTAGGCCCCAATTACTATTGTTTGTACCAATAAAAGGATGGTTGAGGAGTAGGAGGAGGAGTATGGAACAGGCAGCACCCTCAAATCTTCAGAAGTATGAGATGAACCCCAAAAACTTGGAAAGGTGGATCTCACACGTACCGATACAGACTATCACGCAATTTAATTGATCCCCAAAGGTTTTAATTGAATAGCGGAATAGAAAATATGATCAAAAAGAAAGTGTATGTATCTCACACGTACACCACCACACTAGACCCCAATTACTATTGTTTGTACCCCTAAAAGGATGGTTGAGGAGTAGGAGGAGGAGTATGGAACAGGCAGCACCCTCAAATCTTCAGAAGTATGAGATGAACCCCAAAAACTTGGAAAGGTGGATCTCACACGTACCGACACAGACTATCACGCAATTTAATTGATCCCCAAAGGTTTTAATTGAATAGCGGAATAGAAAATATGATCAAAAATAAAGTGTATGTATCTCACACGTACACCACCACACTAGGCCCCAATTACTATTGTTGGTACCCCTAAAAGGATGGTTGAGGAGTAGGAGGAGGAGTATGGAACAGGCAGCACCCTCAAATCTTCAGAAGTATGAGATGAACCCCAAAAACTTGGAAAGGTGGATCTCACACGTACCGACACAGACTATCACGCAATTTAATTGATCCCCAAAGGTTTTAATTGAATAGCGGAATAGAAAATATGATCAAAAAGAAAGTGTATGTATCTCAAACGTACACCACCACACTAGGCCCCAATTACTATTGTTTGTACCCCTAAAAGGATGGTTGAGGAGTAGGAGGAGGAGTATGGAACAGGCAGCACCCTCAAATCTTCAGAAGTATGAGATGAACCCCAAAAACTTGGAAAGGTGGATCTCACACGTACCGACACAGACTATCACGCAATTTAATTGATCCCCAAAGGTTTTAATTGAATAGCGGAATAGAAAATATGATCAAAAAGAAAGTGTATGTATCTCACACGTACACCACCACACTAGGCCCCAATTACTATTGTTTGTACCCCTAAAAGGATGGTTGAGGAGTAGGAGGAGGAGTATGGAACAGGCAGCACCCTCAAATCTTCAGAAGTATGAGATGAACCCCAAAAACTTGGAAAGGTGGATCTCACACGTACCGACACAGACTATCACGCAATTTAATTGATCCCCAAAGGTTTTAATTGAATAGCGGAATAGAAAATATGATCAAAAAGAAAGTGTATGTATCTCACACGTACACCACCACACTAGGCCCCAATTACTATTGTTTGTACCCCTAAAAGGATGGTTGAGGAGTAGGAGGAGGAGTATGGAACAGGCAGCACCCTCAAATCTTCAGAAGTATGAGATGAACCCCAAAAACTTGGAAAGGTGGATCTCACACGTACCGATACAGACTATCACGCAATTTAATTGATCCCCAAAGGTTTTAATTGAATAGCGGAATAGAAAATATGATCAAAAAGAAAGTGTATGTATCTCACACGTACACCACCACACTAGGCCCCAATTACTATTGTTTGTACCCCTAAAAGGATGGTTGAGGAGTAGGAGGAGGAGTATGGAACAGGCAGCACCCTCAAATCTTCAGAAGTATGAGATGAACCCCAAAAACTTGGAAAGGTGGATCTCACACGTACCGATACAGACTATCACGCAATTTAATTGATCCCCAAAGGTTTTAATTGAATAGCGGAATAGAAAATATGATCAAAAAGAAAGTGTATGTATCTCACACGTACACCACCACACTAGACCCCAATTACTATTGTTTGTACCCCTAAAAGGATGGTTGAGCAGTAGGAGGAGGAGTATGGAACAGGCAGCACCCTCAAATCTTCAGAAGTATGAGATGAACCCCAAAAACTTGGAAAGGTGGATCTCACACGTACCGACACAGACTATCACGCAATTTAATTGATCCCCAAAGGTTTTAATTGAATAGCGGAATAGAAAATATGATCAAAAAGAAAGTGTATGTATCTCACACATACACCACCACACTAGGCCCCAATTACTATTGTTTGTACCCCTAAAAGGATGGTTGAGGAGTAGGAGGAGGAGTATGGAACAGACAGCACCCTCAAATCTTCAGAAGTATGAGATGAACCCCAAAAACTTGGAAAGGTGGATCTCACACGTACCGACACAGACTATCACGCAATTTAATTGATCCCCAAAGGTTTTAATTGAATAGCGGAATAGAAAATATGATCAAAAAGAAAGTGTATGTATCTCACACGTACACCACCACACTAGGCCCCAATTACTATTGTTTGTATCCCTAAAAGGATGGTTGAGGAGTAGGAGGAGGAGTATGGAACAGGCAGCACCCTCAAATCTTCAGAAGTATGAAATGAACCCCAAAAACTTGGAAAGGTGGATCTCACACGTACCGACACAGACTATCACGCAATTTAATTGATCCCCAAAGGTTTTAATTGAATAGCGGAATAGAAAATATGATCAAAAAGAAAGTGTATGTATCTCACACGTACACCACCACACTAGGCCCCAATTACTATTGTTTGTACCCCTAAAAGGATGGTTGAGCAGTAGGAGGAGGAGTATGGAACAGGCAGCACCCTCAAATCTTCAGAAGTATGAGATGAACCCCAAAAACTTGGAAAGGTGGATCTCACACGTACCGACACAGACTATCACGCAATTTAATTGATCCCCAAAGGTTTTAATTGAATAGCGGAATAGAAAATATGATCAAAAAGAAAGTGTATGTATCTCACACGTACACCACCACACTAGGCCCCAATTACTATTGTTTGTACCCCTAAAAGGATGGTTGAGGAGTAGGAGGAGGAGTATGGAACAGGCAGCACCCTCAAATCTTCAGAAGTATGAGATGAACCCCAAAAACTTGGAAAGGTGGATCTCACACGTACCGACACAGACTATCACGCAATTTAATTGATCCCCAAAGGTTTTAATTGAATAGCGGAATAGAAAATATGATCAAAAAGAAAGTGTATGTATCTCACACGTACACCACCACACTAGGCCCCAATTACTATTATTTGTACCCCTAAAAGGATGGTTGAGGAGTAGGAGGAGGAGTATGGAACAGGCAGCACCCTCAAATCTTCAGAAGTATGAGATGAACCCCAAAAACTTGGAAAGGTGGATCTCACACGTACCGACACAGACTATCACGCAATTTAATTGATCCCCAAAGGTTTTAATTGAATAGCGGAATAGAAAATATGATCAAAAAGAAAGTGTATGTATCTCACACGTACACCACCACACTAGGCCCCAATTACTATTGTTTGTACCCCTAAAAGGATGGTTGAGGAGTAGGAGGAGGAGTATGGAACAGGCAGCACCCTCAAATCTTCAGAAGTATGAGATGAACCCCAAAAACTTGGAAAGGTGGATCTCACACGTACCGACACAGACTATCACGCAATTTAATTGATCCCCAAAGGTTTTAATTGAATAGCGGAATAGAAAATATGATCAAAAAGAAAGTGTATGTATCTCACACGTACACCACCACACTAGGCCCCAATTACTATTGTTTGTACCCCTAAAAGGATGGTTGAGGAGTAGGAGGAGGAGTATGGAACAGGCAGCACCCTCAAATCTTCAGAAGTATGAGATGAACCCCAAAAACTTGGAAAGGTGGATCTCACACGTACCGACACAGACTATCACGCAATTTAATTGATCCCCAAAGGTTTTAATTGAATAGCGGAATAGAAAATATGATCAAAAAGAAAGTGTATGTATCTCACACGTACACCACCACACTAGGCCCCAATTACTATTATTTGTACCCCTAAAAGGATGGTTGAGGAGTAGGAGGAGGAGTATGGAACAGGCAGCACCCTCAAATCTTCAGAAGTATGAGATGAACCCAAAAAACTTGGAAAGGTGGATCTCACACGTACCGACACAGACTATCACGCAATTTAATTGATCCCCAAAGGTTTTAATTGAATAGCGGAATAGAAAATATGATCAAAAAGAAAGTGTATGTATCTCACACGTACACCACCACACTAGGCCCCAATTACTATTGTTTGTACCCCTAAAAGGATGGTTGAGGAGTAGGAGGAGGAGTATGGAACAGGCAGCACCCTCAAATCTTCAGAAGTATGAGATGAACCCCAAAAACTTGGAAAGGTGGATCTCACACGTACCGACACAGACTATCACGCAATTTAATTGATCCCCAAAGGTTTTAATTGAATAGCGGAATAGAAAATATGATCAAAAAGAAAGTGTATGTATCTCACACGTACACCACCACACTAGGCCCCAATTACTATTGTTTGTACCCCTAAAAGGATGGTTGAGCAGTAGGAGGAGGAGTAAGGAACAGGCAGCACCCTCAAATCTTCAGAAGTATGAGATGAACCCCAAAAACTTGGAAAGGTGGATCTCACACGTACCGACACAGACTATCACGCAATTTAATTGATCCCCAAAGGTTTTAATTGAATAGCGGAATAGAAAATATGATCAAAAAGAAAGTGTATGTATCTCACACGTACACCACCACACTAGGCCCCAATTACTATTGTTTGTACCCCTAAAAGGATGGTTGAGGAGTAGGAGGAGGAGTATGGAACAGGCAGCACCCTCAAATCTTCAGAAGTATGAGATGAACCCCAAAAACTTGGAAAGGTGGATCTCACACGTACCGACACAGACTATCACGCAATTTAATTGATCCCCAAAGGTTTTAATTGAATAGCGGAATAGAAAATATGATCAAAAAGAAAGTGTATGTATCTCACACGTACACCACCACACTAGGCCCCAATTACTATTGTTTGTACCCCTAAAAGGATGGTTGAGCAGTAGGAGGAGGAGTATGGAACAGGCAGCACCCTCAAATCTTCAGAAGTATGAGATGAACCCCAAAAACTTGGAAAGGTGGATCTCACACGTACCGACACAGACTATCACGCAATTTAATTGATCCCCAAAGGTTTTAATTGAATAGCGGAATAGAAAATATGATCAAAAAGAAAGTGTATGTATCTCACACGTACACCACCACACTAGGCCCCAATTACTATTGTTTGTACCCCTAAAAGGATGGTTGAGCAGTAGGAGGAGGAGTATGGAACAGGCAGCACCCTCAAATCTTCAGAAGTATGAGATGAACCCCAAAAACTTGGAAAGGTGGATCTCACACGTACCGACACAGACTATCACGCAATTTAATTGATCCCCAAAGGTTTTAATTGAATAGCGGAATAGAAAATATGATCAAAAAGAAAGTGTATGTATCTCACACGTACACCACCACACTAGGCCCCAATTACTATTGTTTGTACCAATAAAAGGATGGTTGAGGAGTAGGAGGAGGAGTATGGAACAGGCAGCACCCTCAAATCTTCAGAAGTATGAGATGAACCCCAAAAACTTGGAAAGGTGGATCTCACACGTACCGATACAGACTATCACGCAATTTAATTGATCCCCAAAGGTTTTAATTGAATAGCGGAATAGAAAATATGATCAAAAAGAAAGTGTATGTATCTCACACGTACACCACCACACTAGACCCCAATTACTATTGTTTGTACCCCTAAAAGGATGGTTGAGGAGTAGGAGGAGGAGTATGGAACAGGCAGCACCCTCAAATCTTCAGAAGTATGAGATGAACCCCAAAAACTTGGAAAGGTGGATCTCACACGTACCGACACAGACTATCACGCAATTTAATTGATCCCCAAAGGTTTTAATTGAATAGCGGAATAGAAAATATGATCAAAAATAAAGTGTATGTATCTCACACGTACACCACCACACTAGGCCCCAATTACTATTGTTGGTACCCCTAAAAGGATGGTTGAGGAGTAGGAGGAGGAGTATGGAACAGGCAGCACCCTCAAATCTTCAGAAGTATGAGATGAACCCCAAAAACTTGGAAAGGTGGATCTCACACGTACCGACACAGACTATCACGCAATTTAATTGATCCCCAAAGGTTTTAATTGAATAGCGGAATAGAAAATATGATCAAAAAGAAAGTGTATGTATCTCAAACGTACACCACCACACTAGGCCCCAATTACTATTGTTTGTACCCCTAAAAGGATGGTTGAGGAGTAGGAGGAGGAGTATGGAACAGGCAGCACCCTCAAATCTTCAGAAGTATGAGATGAACCCCAAAAACTTGGAAAGGTGGATCTCACACGTACCGACACAGACTATCACGCAATTTAATTGATCCCCAAAGGTTTTAATTGAATAGCGGAATAGAAAATATGATCAAAAAGAAAGTGTATGTATCTCACACGTACACCACCACACTAGGCCCCAATTACTATTGTTTGTACCCCTAAAAGGATGGTTGAGGAGTAGGAGGAGGAGTATGGAACAGGCAGCACCCTCAAATCTTCAGAAGTATGAGATGAACCCCAAAAACTTGGAAAGGTGGATCTCACACGTACCGACACAGACTATCACGCAATTTAATTGATCCCCAAAGGTTTTAATTGAATAGCGGAATAGAAAATATGATCAAAAAGAAAGTGTATGTATCTCACACGTACACCACCACACTAGGCCCCAATTACTATTGTTTGTACCCCTAAAAGGATGGTTGAGGAGTAGGAGGAGGAGTATGGAACAGGCAGCACCCTCAAATCTTCAGAAGTATGAGATGAACCCCAAAAACTTGGAAAGGTGGATCTCACACGTACCGATACAGACTATCACGCAATTTAATTGATCCCCAAAGGTTTTAATTGAATAGCGGAATAGAAAATATGATCAAAAAGAAAGTGTATGTATCTCACACGTACACCACCACACTAGGCCCCAATTACTATTGTTTGTACCCCTAAAAGGATGGTTGAGGAGTAGGAGGAGGAGTATGGAACAGGCAGCACCCTCAAATCTTCAGAAGTATGAGATGAACCCCAAAAACTTGGAAAGGTGGATCTCACACGTACCGATACAGACTATCACGCAATTTAATTGATCCCCAAAGGTTTTAATTGAATAGCGGAATAGAAAATATGATCAAAAAGAAAGTGTATGTATCTCACACGTACACCACCACACTAGACCCCAATTACTATTGTTTGTACCCCTAAAAGGATGGTTGAGCAGTAGGAGGAGGAGTATGGAACAGGCAGCACCCTCAAATCTTCAGAAGTATGAGATGAACCCCAAAAACTTGGAAAGGTGGATCTCACACGTACCGACACAGACTATCACGCAATTTAATTGATCCCCAAAGGTTTTAATTGAATAGCGGAATAGAAAATATGATCAAAAAGAAAGTGTATGTATCTCACACATACACCACCACACTAGGCCCCAATTACTATTGTTTGTACCCCTAAAAGGATGGTTGAGGAGTAGGAGGAGGAGTATGGAACAGACAGCACCCTCAAATCTTCAGAAGTATGAGATGAACCCCAAAAACTTGGAAAGGTGGATCTCACACGTACCGACACAGACTATCACGCAATTTAATTGATCCCCAAAGGTTTTAATTGAATAGCGGAATAGAAAATATGATCAAAAAGAAAGTGTATGTATCTCACACGTACACCACCACACTAGGCCCCAATTACTATTGTTTGTATCCCTAAAAGGATGGTTGAGGAGTAGGAGGAGGAGTATGGAACAGGCAGCACCCTCAAATCTTCAGAAGTATGAAATGAACCCCAAAAACTTGGAAAGGTGGATCTCACACGTACCGACACAGACTATCACGCAATTTAATTGATCCCCAAAGGTTTTAATTGAATAGCGGAATAGAAAATATGATCAAAAAGAAAGTGTATGTATCTCACACGTACACCACCACACTAGGCCCCAATTACTATTGTTTGTACCCCTAAAAGGATGGTTGAGCAGTAGGAGGAGGAGTATGGAACAGGCAGCACCCTCAAATCTTCAGAAGTATGAGATGAACCCCAAAAACTTGGAAAGGTGGATCTCACACGTACCGACACAGACTATCACGCAATTTAATTGATCCCCAAAGGTTTTAATTGAATAGCGGAATAGAAAATATGATCAAAAAGAAAGTGTATGTATCTCACACGTACACCACCACACTAGGCCCCAATTACTATTGTTTGTACCCCTAAAAGGATGGTTGAGGAGTAGGAGGAGGAGTATGGAACAGGCAGCACCCTCAAATCTTCAGAAGTATGAGATGAACCCCAAAAACTTGGAAAGGTGGATCTCACACGTACCGACACAGACTATCACGCAATTTAATTGATCCCCAAAGGTTTTAATTGAATAGCGGAATAGAAAATATGATCAAAAAGAAAGTGTATGTATCTCACACGTACACCACCACACTAGGCCCCAATTACTATTATTTGTACCCCTAAAAGGATGGTTGAGGAGTAGGAGGAGGAGTATGGAACAGGCAGCACCCTCAAATCTTCAGAAGTATGAGATGAACCCCAAAAACTTGGAAAGGTGGATCTCACACGTACCGACACAGACTATCACGCAATTTAATTGATCCCCAAAGGTTTTAATTGAATAGCGGAATAGAAAATATGATCAAAAAGAAAGTGTATGTATCTCACACGTACACCACCACACTAGGCCCCAATTACTATTGTTTGTACCCCTAAAAGGATGGTTGAGGAGTAGGAGGAGGAGTATGGAACAGGCAGCACCCTCAAATCTTCAGAAGTATGAGATGAACCCCAAAAACTTGGAAAGGTGGATCTCACACGTACCGACACAGACTATCACGCAATTTAATTGATCCCCAAAGGTTTTAATTGAATAGCGGAATAGAAAATATGATCAAAAAGAAAGTGTATGTATCTCACACGTACACCACCACACTAGGCCCCAATTACTATTGTTTGTACCCCTAAAAGGATGGTTGAGGAGTAGGAGGAGGAGTATGGAACAGGCAGCACCCTCAAATCTTCAGAAGTATGAGATGAACCCCAAAAACTTGGAAAGGTGGATCTCACACGTACCGACACAGACTATCACGCAATTTAATTGATCCCCAAAGGTTTTAATTGAATAGCGGAATAGAAAATATGATCAAAAAGAAAGTGTATGTATCTCACACGTACACCACCACACTAGGCCCCAATTACCATTGTTTGTACCCCTAAAAGGATGGTTGAGCAGTAGGAGGAGGAGTATGGAACAGGCAGCACCCTCAAATCTTCAAAAGTATGAGATGAACCCCAAAAACTTGGAAAGGTGGATCTCACACGTACCGACACAGACTATCAACGCAATTTAATTGATCCCCAAAGGTTTTAATTGAATAGCGGAATAGAAAATATGATCAAAAAGAAAGTGTATGTATCTCACACGTACACCACCACACTAGGCCCCAATTACTATTGTTTGTACCCCTAAAAGGATGGTTGAGGAGTAGGAGGAGGAGTATGGAACAGGCAGCACCCTCAAATCTTCAGAAGTATGAGATGAACCCCAAAAACTTGGAAAGGTGGATCTCACACGTACCGATACAGACTATCACGCAATTTAATTGATCCCCAAAGGTTTTAATTGAATAGCGGAATAGAAAATATGATCAAAAAGAAAGTGTATGTATCTCACACGTACACCACCACACTAGACCCCAATTACTATTGTTTGTACCCCTAAAAGGATGGTTGAGGAGTAGGAGGAGGAGTATGGAACAGGCAGCACCCTCAAATCTTCAGAAGTATGAGATGAACCCCAAAAACTTGGAAAGGTGGATCTCACACGTACCGACACAGACTATCACGCAATTTAATTGATCCCCAAAGGTTTTAATTGAATAGCGGAATAGATAATATGATCAAAAAGAAAGTGTATGTATCTCACACGTACACCACCACACTAGGCCCCAATTACTATTGTTTGTACCCCTAAAAGGATGGTTGAGGAGTAGGAGGAGGAGTATGGAACAGGCAGCACCCTCAAATCTTCAGAAGTATGAGATGAACCCCAAAAACTTGGAAAGGTGGATCTCACACGTACCGATACAGACTATCACGCAATTTAATTGATCCCCAAAGGTTTTAATTGAATAGCGGAATAGAAAATATGATCAAAAAGAAAGTGTATGTATCTCACACGTACACCACCACACTAGACCCCAATTACTATTGTTTGTACCCCTAAAAGGATGGTTGAGGAGTAGGAGGAGGAGTATGGAACAGGCAGCACCCTCAAATCTTCAGAAGTATGAGATGAACCCCAAAAACTTGGAAAGGTGGATCTCACACGTACCGATACAGACTATCACGCAATTTAATTGATCCCCAAAGGTTTTAATTGAATAGCGGAATAGAAAATATGATCAAAAAGAAAGTGTATGTATCTCACACGTACACCACCACACTAGACCCCAATTACTATTGTTTGTACCCCTAAAAGGATGGTTGAGGAGTAGGAGGAGGAGTATGGAACAGGCAGCACCCTCAAATCTTCAGAAGTATGAGATGAACCCCAAAAACTTGGAAAGGTGGATCTCACACGTACCGACACAGACTATCACGCAATTTAATTGATCCCCAAAGGTTTTAATTGAATAGCGGAATAGATAATATGATCAAAAAGAAAGTGTATGTATCTCACACGTACACCACCACACTAGGCCCCAATTACTATTGTTTGTACCCCTAAAAGGATGGTTGAGGAGTAGGAGGAGGAGTATGGAACAGGCAGCACCCTCAAATCTTCAGAAGTATGAGATGAACCCCAAAAACTTGGAAAGGTGGATCTCACACGTACCGATACAGACTATCACGCAATTTAATTGATCCCCAAAGGTTTTAATTGAATAGCGGAATAGAAAATATGATCAAAAAGAAAGTGTATGTATCTCACACGTACACCACCACACTAGACCCCAATTACTATTGTTTGTACCCCTAAAAGGATGGTTGAGGAGTAGGAGGAGGAGTATGGAACAGGCAGCACCCTCAAATCTTCAGAAGTATGAGATGAACCCCAAAAACTTGGAAAGGTGGATCTCACACGTACCGACACAGACTATCACGCAATTTAATTGATCCCCAAAGGTTTTAATTGAATAGCGGAATAGAAAATATGATCAAAAAGAAAGTGTATGTATCTCACACGTACACCACCACACTAGGCCCCAATTACTATTGTTTGTACCCCTAAAAGGATGGTTGAGCAGTAGGAGGAGGAGTATGGAACAGGCAGCACCCTCAAATCTTCAGAAGTATGAGATGAACCCCAAAAACTTGGAAAGGTGGATCTCACACGTACCGACACAGACTATCACGCAATTTAATTGATCCCCAAAGGTTTTAATTGAATAGCGGAATAGAAAATATGATCAAAAAGAAAGTGTATGTATCTCACACGTACACCACCACACTAGGCCCCAATTACCATTGTTTGTACCCCTAAAAGGATGGTTGAGCAGTAGGAGGAGGAGTATGGAACAGGCAGCACCCTCAAATCTTCAAAAGTATGAGATGAACCCCAAAAACTTGGAAAGGTGGATCTCACACGTACCGACACAGACTATCAACGCAATTTAATTGATCCCCAAAGGTTTTAATTGAATAGCGGAATAGAAAATATGATCAAAAAGAAAGTGTATGTATCTCACACGTACACCACCACACTAGGCCCCAATTACTATTGTTTGTACCCCTAAAAGGATGGTTGAGGAGTAGGAGGAGGAGTATGGAACAGGCAGCACCCTCAAATCTTCAGAAGTATGAGATGAACCCCAAAAACTTGGAAAGGTGGATCTCACACGTACCGATACAGACTATCACGCAATTTAATTGATCCCCAAAGGTTTTAATTGAATAGCGGAATAGAAAATATGATCAAAAAGAAAGTGTATGTATCTCACACGTACACCACCACACTAGACCCCAATTACTATTGTTTGTACCCCTAAAAGGATGGTTGAGGAGTAGGAGGAGGAGTATGGAACAGGCAGCACCCTCAAATCTTCAGAAGTATGAGATGAACCCCAAAAACTTGGAAAGGTGGATCTCACACGTACCGACACAGACTATCACGCAATTTAATTGATCCCCAAAGGTTTTAATTGAATAGCGGAATAGATAATATGATCAAAAAGAAAGTGTATGTATCTCACACGTACACCACCACACTAGGCCCCAATTACTATTGTTTGTACCCCTAAAAGGATGGTTGAGGAGTAGGAGGAGGAGTATGGAACAGGCAGCACCCTCAAATCTTCAGAAGTATGAGATGAACCCCAAAAACTTGGAAAGGTGGATCTCACACGTACCGATACAGACTATCACGCAATTTAATTGATCCCCAAAGGTTTTAATTGAATAGCGGAATAGAAAATATGATCAAAAAGAAAGTGTATGTATCTCACACGTACACCACCACACTAGACCCCAATTACTATTGTTTGTACCCCTAAAAGGATGGTTGAGGAGTAGGAGGAGGAGTATGGAACAGGCAGCACCCTCAAATCTTCAGAAGTATGAGATGAACCCCAAAAACTTGGAAAGGTGGATCTCACACGTACCGACACAGACTATCACGCAATTTAATTGATCCCCAAAGGTTTTAATTGAATAGCGGAATAGAAAATATGATCAAAAAGAAAGTGTATGTATCTCACACGTACACCACCACACTAGGCCCCAATTACTATTGTTTGTACCCCTAAAAGGATGGTTGAGGAGTAGGAGGAGGAGTATGGAACAGGCAGCACCGTCAAATCTTCAGAAGTATGAGATGAACCCCAAAAACTTGGAAAGGTGGATCTCACACGTACCGACACAGACTATCACGCAATTTAATTGATCCCCAAAGGTTTTAATTGAATAGCGGAATAGAAAATATGATCAAAAAGAAAGTGTATGTATCTCACACGTACACCACCACACTAGGCCCCAATTACTATTGTTTGTACCCCTAAAAGGATGGTTGAGCAGTAGGAGGAGGAGTATGGAACAGGCAGCACCCTCAAATCTTCAGAAGTATGAGATGAACCCCAAAAACTTGGAAAGGTGGATCTCACACGTACCGACACAGACTATCACGCAATTTAATTGATCCCCAAAGGTTTTAATTGAATAGCGGAATAGAAAATATGATCAAAAAGAAAGTGTATGTATCTCACACGTACACCACCACACTAGGCCCCAATTACTATTGTTTGTACCCCTAAAAGGATGGTTGAGCAGTAGGAGGAGGAGTATGGAACAGGCAGCACCCTCAAATCTTCAGAAGTATGAGATGAACCCCAAAAACTTGGAAAGGTGGATCTCACACGTACCGACACAGACTATCACGCAATTTAATTGATCCCCAAAGGTTTTAATTGAATAGCATGATCAAAAAGAAAGTGTATGTATCTCACACGTACACCACCACACTAGGCCCCAATTACTATTGTTTGTACCCCTAAAAGGATGGTTGAGCAGTAGGAGGAGGAGTATGGAACAGGCAGCACCCTCAAATCTTCAGAAGTATGAGATGAACCCCAAAAACTTGGAAAGGTGGATCTCACACGTACCGACACAGACTATCACGCAATTTAATTGATCCCCAAAGGTTTTAATTGAATAGCGGAATAGAAAATATGATCAAAAAGAAAGTGTATGTATCTCACACGTACACCACCACACTAGGCCCCAATTACTATTGTTTGTACCCCTAAAAGGATGGTTGAGCAGTAGGAGGAGGAGTATGGAACAGGCAGCACCCTCAAATCTTCAGAAGTATGAGATGAACCCCAAAAACTTGGAAAGGTGGATCTCACACGTACCGACACAGACTATCACGCAATTTAATTGATCCCCAAAGGTTTTAATTGAATAGCGGAATAGAAAATATGATCAAAAAGAAAGTGTATGTATCTCACACGTACACCACCACACTAGGCCCCAATTACTATTGTTTGTACCCCTAAAAGGATGGTTGAGGAGTAGGAGGAGGAGTATGGAACAGGCAGCACCCTCAAATCTTCAGAAGTATGAGATGAACCCCAAAAACTTGGAAAGGTGGATCTCACACGTACCGACACAGACTATCACGCAATTTAATTGATCCCCAAAGGTTTTAATTGAATAGCGGAATAGAAAATATGATCAAAAAGAAAGTGTATGTATCTCACACGTACACCACCACACTAGGCCCCAATTACTATTGTTTGTATCCCTAAAAGGATGGTTGAGGAGTAGGAGGAGGAGTATGGAACAGGCAGCACCCTCAAATCTTCAGAAGTATGAAATGAACCCCAAAAACTTGGAAAGGTGGATCTCACACGTACCGACACAGACTATCACGCAATTTAATTGATCCCCAAAGGTTTTAATTGAATAGCGGAATAGAAAATATGATCAAAAAGAAAGTGTATGTATCTCACACGTACACCACCACACTAGGCCCCAATTACTATTGTTTGTACCCCTAAAAGGATGGTTGAGGAGTAGGAGGAGGAGTATGGAACAGGCAGCACCCTCAAATCTTCAGAAGTATGAGATGAACCCCAAAAACTTGGAAAGGTGGATCTCACACGTACCGATACAGACTATCACGCAATTTAATTGATCCCCAAAGGTTTTAATTGAATAGCGGAATAGAAAATATGATCAAAAAGAAAGTGTATGTATCTCACACGTACACCACCACACTAGACCCCAATTACTATTGTTTGTACCCCTAAAAGGATGGTTGAGGAGTAGGAGGAGGAGTATGGAACAGGCAGCACCCTCAAATCTTCAGAAGTATGAGATGAACCCCAAAAACTTGGAAAGGTGGATCTCACACGTACCGACACAGACTATCACGCAATTTAATTGATCCCCAAAGGTTTTAATTGAATAGCGGAATAGAAAATATGATCAAAAAGAAAGTGTATGTATCTCACACGTACACCACCACACTAGGCCCCAATTACTATTGTTTGTACCCCTAAAAGGATGGTTGAGGAGTAGGAGGAGGAGTATGGAACAGGCAGCACCGTCAAATCTTCAGAAGTATGAGATGAACCCCAAAAACTTGGAAAGGTGGATCTCACACGTACCGACACAGACTATCACGCAATTTAATTGATCCCCAAAGGTTTTAATTGAATAGCGGAATAGAAAATATGATCAAAAAGAAAGTGTATGTATCTCACACGTACACCACCACACTAGGCCCCAATTACTATTGTTTGTATCCCTAAAAGGATGGTTGAGGAGTAGGAGGAGGAGTATGGAACAGGCAGCACCCTCAAATCTTCAGAAGTATGAAATGAACCCCAAAAACTTGGAAAGGTGGATCTCACACGTACCGACACAGACTATCACGCAATTTAATTGATCCCCAAAGGTTTTAATTGAATAGCGGAATAGAAAATATGATCAAAAAGAAAGTGTATGTATCTCACACGTACACCACCACACTAGGCCCCAATTACTATTGTTTGTACCCCTAAAAGGATGGTTGAGCAGTAGGAGGAGGAGTATGGAACAGGCAGCACCCTCAAATCTTCAGAAGTATGAGATGAACCCCAAAAACTTGGAAAGGTGGATCTCACACGTACCGACACAGACTATCACGCAATTTAATTGATCCCCAAAGGTTTTAATTGAATAGCGGAATAGAAAATATGATCAAAAAGAAAGTGTATGTATCTCACACGTACACCACCACACTAGGCCCCAATTACTATTGTTTGTACCCCTAAAAGGATGGTTGAGGAGTAGGAGGAGGAGTATGGAACAGGCAGCACCCTCAAATCTTCAGAAGTATGAGATGAACCCCAAAAACTTGGAAAGGTGGATCTCACACATACCGACACAGACTATCACGCAATTTAATTGATCCCCAAAGGTTTTAATTGAATAGCGGAATAGAAAATATGATCAAAAAGAAAGTGTATGTATCTCACACGTACACCACCACACTAGGCCCCAATTACTATTGTTTGTACCCCTAAAAGGATGGTTGAGGAGTAGGAGGAGGAGTATGGAACAGGCAGCACCCTCAAATCTTCAGAAGTATGAGATGAACCCCAAAAACTTGGAAAGGTGGATCTCACACGTACCGACACAGACTATCACGCAATTTAATTGATCCCCAAAGGTTTTAATTGAATAGCGGAATAGAAAATATGATCAAAAAGAAAGTGTATGTATCTCACACGTACACCACCACACTAGGCCCCAATTACTATTGTTTGTACCCCTAAAAGGATCGTTGAGCAGTAGGAGGAGGAGTATGGAACAGGCAGCACCCTCAAATCTTCAGAAGTTACATAGTTACATAGTTACATAGTAGGTGAGGTTGAATAAAGACAATAGTCCATCCAGTTCAACCTGTGTAGGCATGTGTGGCTGTAATCATCTCCCATACCCCTGAATGTTCTGATCCTTGAGATGTAAGTCTAAGAGTCTTTTGAAAGCCACCATACTACCCGCAGAAACCACCTCTTGTGGTAGAGAATTCCACAATCTTGTAGCCCTAACCGTAAAGAACCCCCCGCGTTGCCTGAGGTTAAAACGCTTCTCCTCTAATCGCATTGTATGCCCTCGAGTCCTCATGCAATCCCTTCGAATGAACAGCTTTTTTTCTAAGCTGGGATCCCCATTAAGATATTTATAAATTGCTATCATGTCCCCCCTCAGACGTCTCTTCTCCAGGGAGAATAAATCGAGCGATTGTAGACGCTCTTCATAGTCAAGGTCCTCCAATTCCCTAATTAGTTTAGTTGCCCTTCTCTGGACTCTCTCCAGCTCCAACACATCCCTCCTGAGGACTGGCGACCAGAACTGGACGGAATACTCCAGATGCGGTCGGACCAGAGTTTTATAAAGTGGAAGGATTATAGTCTTATCTCTGGAATGCATCCCTTTCTTTATGCATGCTAATATTCTGTTGGCTTTGGAAGCTGCCGCTTGACATTGCATGCTGTTTCCTAATCTATCATCAACCAATACTCCCAGATCCTTCTCCATTTTTGATTCCCCCAAGGGCTCCCCTCCTAACGTGTATTGTGATTTTATGTTTTTAGTCCCCAAGTGCAAAACCTTACACTTCTCCACGTTAAACCTCATTTGCCATGTCGTTGCCCACTCTGTTATTTTGTCCAGGTCATTCTGCAGGATATCTGCTTCATGTTGTGAAGTTATTGCCCTGCCCAATTTTGTGTCTTCTGCAAAAACTGATATCGAACTACTGATCCCGACCTCAATGTTGTTTATGAATAAATTGAACAAGGTTGGTCCCAGGACTGAGCCTTGGGGGACCCCGCTTACCACCTCAGACCAGTCTGAGTATGCGCTGTTTATTACTACCCTTTGGACCCGCCTTTTTAGCCAGTTCCGTATCCAAGAGCAAACCCTGCTATCGATACCTGCAGACCTTATTTTATAAATTAAGCGCTTGTGGGGAACTGTATCAAACGCCTTAGCGAAATCCAAGTACACCACATCCACTGGTCTCCCCCTATCTAGCTCACAGCTCACCTCCTCGTAGAATGTAAGGAGATTGGTTTGACAAGAACGCCCATTTGTAAACCCGTGCTGATTACTGCTGATGATGTTGTTGTCCTTAGCAAACTCTACAATATAGTCCCTTATCATCCCCTCCAGAAGTTTACATACTACTGATGTCAAACTGACAGGCCTATAATTTCCCGGGATATGCCTCTGGCCCTTTTTGAATATTGGAATCACGTTAGCTTTCTTCCAATCCCCTGGTACATCTCCTGTCCTAATACTGTCAGCAAAGATCAGGAACAGTGGTCTCGATATAACTTTACTGAGTTCCTTGAGTACTCTCGGATGTATGCCATCCGGTCCTGGTGATTTGTTTGTGTTAAGTTTATCCAGCCTTTCCCTGATTTCCCCCTCTGTTAGCCATGGTGGCAAGTCCTGTTTATTACTACTAACCATACAGTCATGGTCAGTGTACCCCTCCTTTTCCTGTGTAAAGACTGACGAGAAAAAAGCATTTAGCACGGTTGCTTTTTCAGTGTCCTCTGTAACCATCCTCCCATCATTGTTAATTATGTGTGCAATATGCTCTGCCTTAGTTTTTTTGCTGTTGATATATTTAAAGAATTTCTTTGGTTTTTTTTTACTATCCTCCGCTATTTGTCTCTCAAAGTTGATTTTAGCCATCTTGATTTCTTGTTTACTTTTCTTATTTGCCTCCTTGTATTGCTCGAAAGCCGATACTGTGCCCTCTGATTTATACTTCTTGAAGGCCAATTTTTTCCCCCTAATAAGTTTTATGACGCTACAGTTTAGCCAGCCAGGTTTGGCTTTGTCTCTTCTAAATTTATTTCCCATAGGAATGCACTGCAAGATGCCTTTGCCTAATATGTTCCTAAAGCATTCCCATTTTTCCTCTGTGGTCAGGGATCCCAGGGTTTGGTCCCAGTTTACCTTTTCCATCATTGAGTACAATTTTGGAAAGTTTGCCCTTCTGAAGTTTAGGGTTCTTATGTTCCCCACTTGTCTTGTTATGTTGTTATTTACACTAAATGTGATCATCCTGTGATCGCTAGAGCCCAGGTTGTCCTGGACTCCTACCTCCGAGATTATGTCTGGGTCATTAGTGAGCAATAGATCCAGGACTGCGTTTTCTCTGGTGGGGGAATCCACCAACTGTGACATGTAATTATCCAGTAAGGTTTCCGTGAATAGGCGGGCCTTCTGTGAACCCCAAAAACTTGGAAAGGTGGATCTCACACGTACCGACACAGACTATCACGCAATTTAATTGATCCCCAAAGGTTTTAATTGAATAGCGGAATAGAAAATATGATCAAAAAGAAAGTGTATGTATCTCACACGTACACCGCCACACTAGGCCCCAATTACTATTGTTTGTACCCCTAAAAGGATGGTTGAGGAGTAGGAGGAGGAGTATGGAACAGGCAGCACCCTCAAATCTTCAGAAGTATGAGATGAACCCCAAAAACTTGGAAAGGTGGATCTCACACGTACCGACACAGACTATCACGCAATTTAATTGAACCCCAAAGGTTTTAATTGAATAGCGGAATAGAAAATATGATCAAAAAGAAAGTGTATGTATCTCACACGTACACCACCACACTAGGCCCCAATTACTATTGTTTGTACCCCTAAAAGGATGGTTGAGGAGTAGGAGGAGGAGTATGGAACAGGCAGCACCCTCAAATCTTCAGAAGTATGAGATGAACCCCAAAAACTTGGAAAGGTGGATCTCACACGTACCGACACAGACTATCACGCAATTTAATTGATCCCCAAAGGTTTTAATTGAATAGCGGAATAGAAAATATGATCAAAAAGAAAGTGTATGTATCTCACACGTACACCACCACACTAGGCCCCAATTACTATTGTTTGTACCCCTAAAAGGATGGTTGAGCAGTAGGAGGAGGAGTATGGAACAGGCAGCACCCTCAAATCTTCAGAAGTATGAGATGAACCCCAAAAACTTGGAAAGGTGGATCTCACACGTACCGACACAGACTATCACGCAATTTAATTGATCCCCAAAGGTTTTAATTGAATAGCGGAATAGAAAATATGATCAAAAAGAAAGTGTATGTATCTCACACGTACACCACCACACTAGGCCCCAATTACTATTGTTTGTACCCCTAAAAGGATGGTTGAGGAGTAGGAGGAGGAGTATGGAACAGGCAGCACCCTCAAATCTTCAGAAGTATGAGATGAACCCCAAAAACTTGGAAAGGTGGATCTCACACGTACCGACACAGACTATCACGCAATTTAATTGATCCCCAAAGGTTTTAATTGAATAGCATGATCAAAAAGAAAGTGTATGTATCTCACACGTACACCACCACACTAGGCCCCAATTACTATTGTTTGTACCCCTAAAAGGATGGTTGAGCAGTAGGAGGAGGAGTATGGAACAGGCAGCACCCTCAAATCTTCAGAAGTATGAGATGAACCCCAAAAACTTGGAAAGGTGGATCTCACACGTACCGACACAGACTATCACGCAATTTAATTGATCCCCAAAGGTTTTAATTGAATAGCGGAATAGAAAATATGATCAAAAAGAAAGTGTATGTATCTCACACGTACACCACCACACTAGGCCCCAATTACTATTGTTTGTACCCCTAAAAGGATGGTTGAGCAGTAGGAGGAGGAGTATGGAACAGGCAGCACCCTCAAATCTTCAGAAGTATGAGATGAACCCCAAAAACTTGGAAAGGTGGATCTCACACGTACCGACACAGACTATCACGCAATTTAATTGATCCCCAAAGGTTTTAATTGAATAGCGGAATAGAAAATATGATCAAAAAGAAAGTGTATGTATCTCACACGTACACCACCACACTAGGCCCCAATTACTATTGTTTGTACCCCTAAAAGGATGGTTGAGGAGTAGGAGGAGGAGTATGGAACAGGCAGCACCCTCAAATCTTCAGAAGTATGAGATGAACCCCAAAAACTTGGAAAGGTGGATCTCACACGTACCGACACAGACTATCACGCAATTTAATTGATCCCCAAAGGTTTTAATTGAATAGCGGAATAGAAAATATGATCAAAAAGAAAGTGTATGTATCTCACACGTACACCACCACACTAGGCCCCAATTACTATTGTTTGTATCCCTAAAAGGATGGTTGAGGAGTAGGAGGAGGAGTATGGAACAGGCAGCACCCTCAAATCTTCAGAAGTATGAAATGAACCCCAAAAACTTGGAAAGGTGGATCTCACACGTACCGACACAGACTATCACGCAATTTAATTGATCCCCAAAGGTTTTAATTGAATAGCGGAATAGAAAATATGATCAAAAAGAAAGTGTATGTATCTCACACGTACACCACCACACTAGGCCCCAATTACTATTGTTTGTACCCCTAAAAGGATGGTTGAGGAGTAGGAGGAGGAGTATGGAACAGGCAGCACCCTCAAATCTTCAGAAGTATGAGATGAACCCCAAAAACTTGGAAAGGTGGATCTCACACGTACCGATACAGACTATCACGCAATTTAATTGATCCCCAAAGGTTTTAATTGAATAGCGGAATAGAAAATATGATCAAAAAGAAAGTGTATGTATCTCACACGTACACCACCACACTAGACCCCAATTACTATTGTTTGTACCCCTAAAAGGATGGTTGAGGAGTAGGAGGAGGAGTATGGAACAGGCAGCACCCTCAAATCTTCAGAAGTATGAGATGAACCCCAAAAACTTGGAAAGGTGGATCTCACACGTACCGACACAGACTATCACGCAATTTAATTGATCCCCAAAGGTTTTAATTGAATAGCGGAATAGAAAATATGATCAAAAAGAAAGTGTATGTATCTCACACGTACACCACCACACTAGGCCCCAATTACTATTGTTTGTACCCCTAAAAGGATGGTTGAGGAGTAGGAGGAGGAGTATGGAACAGGCAGCACCGTCAAATCTTCAGAAGTATGAGATGAACCCCAAAAACTTGGAAAGGTGGATCTCACACGTACCGACACAGACTATCACGCAATTTAATTGATCCCCAAAGGTTTTAATTGAATAGCGGAATAGAAAATATGATCAAAAAGAAAGTGTATGTATCTCACACGTACACCACCACACTAGGCCCCAATTACTATTGTTTGTATCCCTAAAAGGATGGTTGAGGAGTAGGAGGAGGAGTATGGAACAGGCAGCACCCTCAAATCTTCAGAAGTATGAAATGAACCCCAAAAACTTGGAAAGGTGGATCTCACACGTACCGACACAGACTATCACGCAATTTAATTGATCCCCAAAGGTTTTAATTGAATAGCGGAATAGAAAATATGATCAAAAAGAAAGTGTATGTATCTCACACGTACACCACCACACTAGGCCCCAATTACTATTGTTTGTACCCCTAAAAGGATGGTTGAGCAGTAGGAGGAGGAGTATGGAACAGGCAGCACCCTCAAATCTTCAGAAGTATGAGATGAACCCCAAAAACTTGGAAAGGTGGATCTCACACGTACCGACACAGACTATCACGCAATTTAATTGATCCCCAAAGGTTTTAATTGAATAGCGGAATAGAAAATATGATCAAAAAGAAAGTGTATGTATCTCACACGTACACCACCACACTAGGCCCCAATTACTATTGTTTGTACCCCTAAAAGGATGGTTGAGGAGTAGGAGGAGGAGTATGGAACAGGCAGCACCCTCAAATCTTCAGAAGTATGAGATGAACCCCAAAAACTTGGAAAGGTGGATCTCACACATACCGACACAGACTATCACGCAATTTAATTGATCCCCAAAGGTTTTAATTGAATAGCGGAATAGAAAATATGATCAAAAAGAAAGTGTATGTATCTCACACGTACACCACCACACTAGGCCCCAATTACTATTGTTTGTACCCCTAAAAGGATGGTTGAGGAGTAGGAGGAGGAGTATGGAACAGGCAGCACCCTCAAATCTTCAGAAGTATGAGATGAACCCCAAAAACTTGGAAAGGTGGATCTCACACGTACCGACACAGACTATCACGCAATTTAATTGATCCCCAAAGGTTTTAATTGAATAGCGGAATAGAAAATATGATCAAAAAGAAAGTGTATGTATCTCACACGTACACCACCACACTAGGCCCCAATTACTATTGTTTGTACCCCTAAAAGGATCGTTGAGCAGTAGGAGGAGGAGTATGGAACAGGCAGCACCCTCAAATCTTCAGAAGTTACATAGTTACATAGTTACATAGTAGGTGAGGTTGAATAAAGACAATAGTCCATCCAGTTCAACCTGTGTAGGCATGTGTGGCTGTAATCATCTCCCATACCCCTGAATGTTCTGATCCTTGAGATGTAAGTCTAAGAGTCTTTTGAAAGCCACCATACTACCCGCAGAAACCACCTCTTGTGGTAGAGAATTCCACAATCTTGTAGCCCTAACCGTAAAGAACCCCCCGCGTTGCCTGAGGTTAAAACGCTTCTCCTCTAATCGCATTGTATGCCCTCGAGTCCTCATGCAATCCCTTCGAATGAACAGCTTTTTTTCTAAGCTGGGATCCCCATTAAGATATTTATAAATTGCTATCATGTCCCCCCTCAGACGTCTCTTCTCCAGGGAGAATAAATCGAGCGATTGTAGACGCTCTTCATAGTCAAGGTCCTCCAATTCCCTAATTAGTTTAGTTGCCCTTCTCTGGACTCTCTCCAGCTCCAACACATCCCTCCTGAGGACTGGCGACCAGAACTGGACGGAATACTCCAGATGCGGTCGGACCAGAGTTTTATAAAGTGGAAGGATTATAGTCTTATCTCTGGAATGCATCCCTTTCTTTATGCATGCTAATATTCTGTTGGCTTTGGAAGCTGCCGCTTGACATTGCATGCTGTTTCCTAATCTATCATCAACCAATACTCCCAGATCCTTCTCCATTTTTGATTCCCCCAAGGGCTCCCCTCCTAACGTGTATTGTGATTTTATGTTTTTAGTCCCCAAGTGCAAAACCTTACACTTCTCCACGTTAAACCTCATTTGCCATGTCGTTGCCCACTCTGTTATTTTGTCCAGGTCATTCTGCAGGATATCTGCTTCATGTTGTGAAGTTATTGCCCTGCCCAATTTTGTGTCTTCTGCAAAAACTGATATCGAACTACTGATCCCGACCTCAATGTTGTTTATGAATAAATTGAACAAGGTTGGTCCCAGGACTGAGCCTTGGGGGACCCCGCTTACCACCTCAGACCAGTCTGAGTATGCGCTGTTTATTACTACCCTTTGGACCCGCCTTTTTAGCCAGTTCCGTATCCAAGAGCAAACCCTGCTATCGATACCTGCAGACCTTATTTTATAAATTAAGCGCTTGTGGGGAACTGTATCAAACGCCTTAGCGAAATCCAAGTACACCACATCCACTGGTCTCCCCCTATCTAGCTCACAGCTCACCTCCTCGTAGAATGTAAGGAGATTGGTTTGACAAGAACGCCCATTTGTAAACCCGTGCTGATTACTGCTGATGATGTTGTTGTCCTTAGCAAACTCTACAATATAGTCCCTTATCATCCCCTCCAGAAGTTTACATACTACTGATGTCAAACTGACAGGCCTATAATTTCCCGGGATATGCCTCTGGCCCTTTTTGAATATTGGAATCACGTTAGCTTTCTTCCAATCCCCTGGTACATCTCCTGTCCTAATACTGTCAGCAAAGATCAGGAACAGTGGTCTCGATATAACTTTACTGAGTTCCTTGAGTACTCTCGGATGTATGCCATCCGGTCCTGGTGATTTGTTTGTGTTAAGTTTATCCAGCCTTTCCCTGATTTCCCCCTCTGTTAGCCATGGTGGCAAGTCCTGTTTATTACTACTAACCATACAGTCATGGTCAGTGTACCCCTCCTTTTCCTGTGTAAAGACTGACGAGAAAAAAGCATTTAGCACGGTTGCTTTTTCAGTGTCCTCTGTAACCATCCTCCCATCATTGTTAATTATGTGTGCAATATGCTCTGCCTTAGTTTTTTTGCTGTTGATATATTTAAAGAATTTCTTTGGTTTTTTTTTACTATCCTCCGCTATTTGTCTCTCAAAGTTGATTTTAGCCATCTTGATTTCTTGTTTACTTTTCTTATTTGCCTCCTTGTATTGCTCGAAAGCCGATACTGTGCCCTCTGATTTATACTTCTTGAAGGCCAATTTTTTCCCCCTAATAAGTTTTATGACGCTACAGTTTAGCCAGCCAGGTTTGGCTTTGTCTCTTCTAAATTTATTTCCCATAGGAATGCACTGCAAGATGCCTTTGCCTAATATGTTCCTAAAGCATTCCCATTTTTCCTCTGTGGTCAGGGATCCCAGGGTTTGGTCCCAGTTTACCTTTTCCATCATTGAGTACAATTTTGGAAAGTTTGCCCTTCTGAAGTTTAGGGTTCTTATGTTCCCCACTTGTCTTGTTATGTTGTTATTTACACTAAATGTGATCATCCTGTGATCGCTAGAGCCCAGGTTGTCCTGGACTCCTACCTCCGAGATTATGTCTGGGTCATTAGTGAGCAATAGATCCAGGACTGCGTTTTCTCTGGTGGGGGAATCCACCAACTGTGACATGTAATTATCCAGTAAGGTTTCCGTGAATAGGCGGGCCTTCTGTGAACCCCAAAAACTTGGAAAGGTGGATCTCACACGTACCGACACAGACTATCACGCAATTTAATTGATCCCCAAAGGTTTTAATTGAATAGCGGAATAGAAAATATGATCAAAAAGAAAGTGTATGTATCTCACACGTACACCGCCACACTAGGCCCCAATTACTATTGTTTGTACCCCTAAAAGGATGGTTGAGGAGTAGGAGGAGGAGTATGGAACAGGCAGCACCCTCAAATCTTCAGAAGTATGAGATGAACCCCAAAAACTTGGAAAGGTGGATCTCACACGTACCGACACAGACTATCACGCAATTTAATTGAACCCCAAAGGTTTTAATTGAATAGCGGAATAGAAAATATGATCAAAAAGAAAGTGTATGTATCTCACACGTACACCACCACACTAGGCCCCAATTACTATTGTTTGTACCCCTAAAAGGATGGTTGAGGAGTAGGAGGAGGAGTATGGAACAGGCAGCACCCTCAAATCTTCAGAAGTATGAGATGAACCCCAAAAACTTGGAAAGGTGGATCTCACACGTACCGACACAGACTATCACGCAATTTAATTGATCCCCAAAGGTTTTAATTGAATAGCGGAATAGAAAATATGATCAAAAAGAAAGTGTATGTATCTCACACGTACACCACCACACTAGGCCCCAATTACTATTGTTTGTACCCCTAAAAGGATGGTTGAGCAGTAGGAGGAGGAGTATGGAACAGGCAGCACCCTCAAATCTTCAGAAGTATGAGATGAACCCCAAAAACTTGGAAAGGTGGATCTCACACGTACCGACACAGACTATCACGCAATTTAATTGATCCCCAAAGGTTTTAATTGAATAGCGGAATAGAAAATATGATCAAAAAGAAAGTGTATGTATCTCACACGTACACCACCACACTAGGCCCCAATTACTATTGTTTGTACCCCTAAAAGGATGGTTGAGGAGTAGGAGGAGGAGTATGGAACAGGCAGCACCCTCAAATCTTCAGAAGTATGAGATGAACCCCAAAAACTTGGAAAGGTGGATCTCACACGTACCGACACAGACTATCACGCAATTTAATTGATCCCCAAAGGTTTTAATTGAATAGCATGATCAAAAAGAAAGTGTATGTATCTCACACGTACACCACCACACTAGGCCCCAATTACTATTGTTTGTACCCCTAAAAGGATGGTTGAGCAGTAGGAGGAGGAGTATGGAACAGGCAGCACCCTCAAATCTTCAGAAGTATGAGATGAACCCCAAAAACTTGGAAAGGTGGATCTCACACGTACCGACACAGACTATCACGCAATTTAATTGATCCCCAAAGGTTTTAATTGAATAGCGGAATAGAAAATATGATCAAAAAGAAAGTGTATGTATCTCACACGTACACCACCACACTAGGCCCCAATTACTATTGTTTGTACCCCTAAAAGGATGGTTGAGCAGTAGGAGGAGGAGTATGGAACAGGCAGCACCCTCAAATCTTCAGAAGTATGAGATGAACCCCAAAAACTTGGAAAGGTGGATCTCACACGTACCGACACAGACTATCACGCAATTTAATTGATCCCCAAAGGTTTTAATTGAATAGCGGAATAGAAAATATGATCAAAAAGAAAGTGTATGTATCTCACACGTACACCACCACACTAGGCCCCAATTACTATTGTTTGTACCCCTAAAAGGATGGTTGAGGAGTAGGAGGAGGAGTATGGAACAGGCAGCACCCTCAAATCTTCAGAAGTATGAGATGAACCCCAAAAACTTGGAAAGGTGGATCTCACACGTACCGACACAGACTATCACGCAATTTAATTGATCCCCAAAGGTTTTAATTGAATAGCGGAATAGAAAATATGATCAAAAAGAAAGTGTATGTATCTCACACGTACACCACCACACTAGGCCCCAATTACTATTGTTTGTACCCCTAAAAGGATGGTTGAGGAGTAGGAGGAGGAGTATGGAACAGGCAGCACCCTCAAATCTTCAGAAGTATGAGATGAACCCCAAAAACTTGGAAAGGTGGATCTCACACGTACCGACACAGACTATCACGCAATTTAATTGATCCCCAAAGGTTTTAATTGAATAGCGGAATAGAAAATATGATCAAAAAGAAAGTGTATGTATCTCACACGTACACCACCACACTAGGCCCCAATTACTATTGTTTGTACCCCTAAAAGGATGGTTGAGGAGTAGGAGGAGGAGTATGGAACAGGCAGCACCCTCAAATCTTCAGAAGTATGAGATGAACCCCAAAAACTTGGAAAGGTGGATCTCACACGTACCGACACAGACTATCAACGCAATTTAATTGATCCCCAAAGGTTTTAATTGAATAGCGGAATAGAAAATATGATCAAAAAGAAAGTGTATGTATCTCACACGTACACCACCACACTAGGCCCCAATTACTATTGTTTGTACCCCTAAAAGGATGGTTGAGGAGTAGGAGGAGGAGTATGGAACAGGCAGCACCCTCAAATCTTCAGAAGTATGAGATGAACCCCAAAAACTTGGAAAGGTGGATCTCACACGTACCGACACAGACTATCACGCAATTTAATTGATCCCCAAAGGTTTTAATTGAATAGCGGAATAGAAAATATGATCAAAAAGAAAGTGTATGTATCTCACACGTACACCACCACACTAGGCCCCAATTACTATTGTTTGTACCCCTAAAAGGATGGTTGAGGAGTAGGAGGAGGAGTATGGAACAGGCAGCACCCTCAAATCTTCAGAAGTATGAGATGAACCCCAAAAACTTGGAAAGGTGGATCTCACACGTACCGATACAGACTATCACGCAATTTAATTGATCCCCAAAGGTTTTAATTGAATAGCGGAATAGAAAATATGATCAAAAAGAAAGTGTATGTATCTCACACGTACACCACCACACTAGACCCCAATTACTATTGTTTGTACCCCTAAAAGGATGGTTGAGGAGTAGGAGGAGGAGTATGGAACAGGCAGCACCCTCAAATCTTCAGAAGTATGAGATGAACCCCAAAAACTTGGAAAGGTGGATCTCACACGTACCGACACAGACTATCACGCAATTTAATTGATCCCCAAAGGTTTTAATTGAATAGCGGAATAGAAAATATGATCAAAAAGAAAGTGTATGTATCTCACACGTACACCACCACACTAGGCCCCAATTACTATTGTTTGTACCCCTAAAAGGATGGTTGAGGAGTAGGAGGAGGAGTATGGAAATGGCAGCACCCTCAAATCTTCAGAAGTATGAGATGAACCCCAAAAACTTGGAAAGGTGGATCTCACACGTACCGACACAGACTATCACGCAATTTAATTGATCCCCAAAGGTTTTAATTGAATAGCGGAATAGAAAATATGATCAAAAAGAAAGTGTATGTATCTCACACGTACACCACCACACTAGGCCCCAATTACTATTGTTTGTATCCCTAAAAGGATGGTTGAGGAGTAGGAGGAGGAGTATGGAACAGGCAGCACCCTCAAATCTTCAGAAGTATGAAATGAACCCCAAAAACTTGGAAAGGTGGATCTCACACGTACCGACACAGACTATCACGCAATTTAATTGATCCCCAAAGGTTTTAATTGAATAGCGGAATAGAAAATATGATCAAAAAGAAAGTGTATGTATCTCACACGTACACCACCACACTAGGCCCCAATTACTATTGTTTGTACCCCTAAAAGGATGGTTGAGCAGTAGGAGGGGGAGTATGGAACAGGCAGCACCCTCAAATCTTCAGAAGTATGAGATGAACCCCAAAAACTTGGAAAGGTGGATCTCACACGTACCGACACAGACTATCACGCAATTTAATTGATCCCCAAAGGTTTTAATTGAATAGCGGAATAGAAAATATGATCAAAAAGAAAGTGTATGTATCTCACACGTACACCACCACACTAGGCCCCAATTACTATTGTTTGTACCCCTAAAAGGATGGTTGAGGAGTAGGAGGAGGAGTATGGAACAGGCAGCACCCTCAAATCTTCAGAAGTATGAGATGAACCCCAAAAACTTGGAAAGGTGGATCTCACACATACCGACACAGACTATCACGCAATTTAATTGATCCCCAAAGGTTTTAATTGAATAGCGGAATAGAAAATATGATCAAAAAGAAAGTGTATGTATCTCACACGTACACCACCACACTAGGCCCCAATTACTATTGTTTGTACCCCTAAAAGGATGGTTGAGGAGTAGGAGGAGGAGTATGGAACAGGCAGCACCCTCAAATCTTCAGAAGTATGAGATGAACCCCAAAAACTTGGAAAGGTGGATCTCACACGTACCGACACAGACTATCACGCAATTTAATTGATCCCCAAAGGTTTTAATTGAATAGCGGAATAGAAAATATGATCAAAAAGAAAGTGTATGTATCTCACACGTACACCACCACACTAGGCCCCAATTACTATTGTTTGTACCCCTAAAAGGATGGTTGAGGAGTAGGAGGAGGAGTATGGAACAGGCAGCACCCTCAAATCTTCAGAAGTATGAGATGAACCCCAAAAACTTGGAAAGGTGGATCTCACACGTACCGACACAGACTATCACGCAATTTAATTGATCCCCAAAGGTTTTAATTGAATAGCGGAATAGAAAATATGATCAAAAAGAAAGTGTATGTATCTCACACGTACACCACCACACTAGGCCCCAATTACTATTGTTTGTACCCCTAAAAGGATGGTTGAGCAGTAGGAGGAGGAGTATGGAACAGGCAGCACCCTCAAATCTTCAGAAGTATGAGATGAACCCCAAAAACTTGGAAAGGTGGATCTCACACGTACTGACACAGACTATCACGCAATTTAATTGATCCCCAAAGGTTTTAATTGAATAGCGGAATAGAAAATATGATCAAAAAGAAAGTGTATGTATCTCACACGTACACCACCACACTAGGCCCCAATTACTATTGTTTGTACCCCTAAAAGGATGGTTGAGGAGTAGGAGGAGGAGTATGGAACAGGCAGCACCCTCAAATCTTCAGAAGTATGAGATGAACCCCAAAAACTTGGAAAGGTGGATCTCACACGTACCGACACAGACTATCACGCAATTTAATTGATCCCCAAAGGTTTTAATTGAATAGCGGAATAGAAAATATGATCAAAAAGAAAGTGTATGTATCTCACACGTACACCACCACACTAGGCCCCAATTACTATTGTTTGTACCCCTAAAAGGATGGTTGAGGAGTAGGAGGAGGAGTATGGAACAGGCAGCACCCTCAAATCTTCAGAAGTATGAGATGAACCCCAAAAACTTGGAAAGGTGGATCTCACACGTACCGACACAGACTATCACGCAATTTAATTGATCCCCAAAGGTTTTAATTGAATAGCGGAATAGAAAATATGATCAAAAAGAAAGTGTATGTATCTCACACGTACACCACCACACTAGGCCCCAATTACTATTGTTTGTACCCCTAAAAGGATGGTTGAGGAGTAGGAGGAGGAGTATGGAACAGGCAGCACCCTCAAATCTTCAGAAGTATGAGATGAACCCCAAAAACTTGGAAAGGTGGATCTCACACGTACCGACACAGACTATCACGCAATTTAATTGATCCCCAAAGGTTTTAATTGAATAGCGGAATAGAAAATATGATCAAAAAGAAAGTGTATGTATCTCACACGTACACCACCACACTAGGCCCCAATTACTATTGTTTGTACCCCTAAAAGGATGGTTGAGCAGTAGGAGGAGGAGTAAGGAACAGACAGCACCCTCAAATCTTCAGAAGTATGAGATGAACCCCAAAAACTTGGAAAGGTGGATCTCACACGTACCGACACAGACTATCACGCAATTTAATTGATCCCCAAAGGTTTTAATTGAATAGCGGAATAGAAAATATGATCAAAAAGAAAGTGTATGTATCTCACACGTACACCACCACACTAGGCCCCAATTACTATTGTTTGTACCCCTAAAAGGATGGTTGAGGAGTAGGAGGAGGAGTATGGAACAGGCAGCACCCTCAAATCTTCAGAAGTATGAGATGAACCCCAAAAACTTGGAAAGGTGGATCTCACACGTACCGACACAGACTATCACGCAATTTAATTGATCCCCAAAGGTTTTAATTGAATAGCGGAATAGAAAATATGATCAAAAAGAAAGTGTATGTATCTCACACGTACACCACCACACTAGGCCCCAATTACTATTGTTTGTACCCCTAAAAGGATGGTTGAGCAGTAGGAGGAGGAGTATGGAACAGGCAGCACCCTCAAATCTTCAAAAGTATGAGATGAACCCCAAAAACTTGGAAAGGTGGATCTCACACGTACCGACACAGACTATCACGCAATTTAATTGATCCCCAAAGGTTTTAATTGAATAGCGGAATAGAAAATATGATCAAAAAGAAAGTGTATGTATCTCACACGTACACCACCACACTAGGCCCCAATTACTATTGTTTGTACCCCTAAAAGGATGGTTGAGGAGTAGGAGGAGGAGTATGGAACAGGCAGCACCCTCAAATCTTCAGAAGTATGAGATGAACCCCAAAAACTTGGAAAGGTGGATCTCACACGTACCGGTACAGACTATCACGCAATTTAATTGATCCCCAAAGGTTTTAATTGAATAGCGGAATAGAAAATATGATCAAAAAGAAAGTGTATGTATCTCACACGTACACCACCACACTAGGCCCCAATTACTATTGTTTGTACCCCTAAAAGGATGGTTGAGGAGTAGGAGGAGGAGTATGGAACAGGCAGCACCCTCAAATCTTCAGAAGTATGAGATGAACCCCAAAAACTTGGAAAGGTGGATCTCACACGTACCGATACAGACTATCACGCAATTTAATTGATCCCCAAAGGTTTTAATTGAATAGCGGAATAGAAAATATGATCAAAAAGAAAGTGTATGTATCTCACACGTACACCACCACACTAGACCCCAATTACTATTGTTTGTACCCCTAAAAGGATGGTTGAGCAGTAGGAGGAGGAGTATGGAACAGGCAGCACCCTCAAATCTTCAGAAGTATGAGATGAACCCCAAAAACTTGGAAAGGTGGATCTCACACGTACCGACACAGACTATCACGCAATTTAATTGATCCCCAAAGGTTTTAATTGAATAGCGGAATAGAAAATATGATCAAAAAGAAAGTGTATGTATCTCACACATACACCACCACACTAGGCCCCAATTACTATTGTTTGTACCCCTAAAAGGATGGTTGAGGAGTAGGAGGAGGAGTATGGAACAGACAGCACCCTCAAATCTTCAGAAGTATGAGATGAACCCCAAAAACTTGGAAAGGTGGATCTCACACGTACCGACACAGACTATCACGCAATTTAATTGATCCCCAAAGGTTTTAATTGAATAGCGGAATAGAAAATATGATCAAAAAGAAAGTGTATGTATCTCACACGTACACCACCACACTAGGCCCCAATTACTATTGTTTGTATCCCTAAAAGGATGGTTGAGGAGTAGGAGGAGGAGTATGGAACAGGCAGCACCCTCAAATCTTCAGAAGTATGAAATGAACCCCAAAAACTTGGAAAGGTGGATCTCACACGTACCGACACAGACTATCACGCAATTTAATTGATCCCCAAAGGTTTTAATTGAATAGCGGAATAGAAAATATGATCAAAAAGAAAGTGTATGTATCTCACACGTACACCACCACACTAGGCCCCAATTACTATTGTTTGTACCCCTAAAAGGATGGTTGAGCAGTAGGAGGAGGAGTATGGAACAGGCAGCACCCTCAAATCTTCAGAAGTATGAGATGAACCCCAAAAACTTGGAAAGGTGGATCTCACACGTACCGACACAGACTATCACGCAATTTAATTGATCCCCAAAGGTTTTAATTGAATAGCGGAATAGAAAATATGATCAAAAAGAAAGTGTATGTATCTCACACGTACACCACCACACTAGGCCCCAATTACTATTGTTTGTACCCCTAAAAGGATGGTTGAGGAGTAGGAGGAGGAGTATGGAACAGGCAGCACCCTCAAATCTTCAGAAGTATGAGATGAACCCCAAAAACTTGGAAAGGTGGATCTCACACGTACCGACACAGACTATCACGCAATTTAATTGATCCCCAAAGGTTTTAATTGAATAGCGGAATAGAAAATATGATCAAAAAGAAAGTGTATGTATCTCACACGTACACCACCACACTAGGCCCCAATTACTATTATTTGTACCCCTAAAAGGATGGTTGAGGAGTAGGAGGAGGAGTATGGAACAGGCAGCACCCTCAAATCTTCAGAAGTATGAGATGAACCCCAAAAACTTGGAAAGGTGGATCTCACACGTACCGACACAGACTATCACGCAATTTAATTGATCCCCAAAGGTTTTAATTGAATAGCGGAATAGAAAATATGATCAAAAAGAAAGTGTATGTATCTCACACGTACACCACCACACTAGGCCCCAATTACTATTGTTTGTACCCCTAAAAGGATGGTTGAGGAGTAGGAGGAGGAGTATGGAACAGGCAGCACCCTCAAATCTTCAGAAGTATGAGATGAACCCCAAAAACTTGGAAAGGTGGATCTCACACGTACCGACACAGACTATCACGCAATTTAATTGATCCCCAAAGGTTTTAATTGAATAGCGGAATAGAAAATATGATCAAAAAGAAAGTGTATGTATCTCACACGTACACCACCACACTAGGCCCCAATTACTATTGTTTGTACCCCTAAAAGGATGGTTGAGGAGTAGGAGGAGGAGTATGGAACAGGCAGCACCCTCAAATCTTCAGAAGTATGAGATGAACCCCAAAAACTTGGAAAGGTGGATCTCACACGTACCGACACAGACTATCACGCAATTTAATTGATCCCCAAAGGTTTTAATTGAATAGCGGAATAGAAAATATGATCAAAAAGAAAGTGTATGTATCTCACACGTACACCACCACACTAGGCCCCAATTACCATTGTTTGTACCCCTAAAAGGATGGTTGAGCAGTAGGAGGAGGAGTATGGAACAGGCAGCACCCTCAAATCTTCAAAAGTATGAGATGAACCCCAAAAACTTGGAAAGGTGGATCTCACACGTACCGACACAGACTATCAACGCAATTTAATTGATCCCCAAAGGTTTTAATTGAATAGCGGAATAGAAAATATGATCAAAAAGAAAGTGTATGTATCTCACACGTACACCACCACACTAGGCCCCAATTACTATTGTTTGTACCCCTAAAAGGATGGTTGAGGAGTAGGAGGAGGAGTATGGAACAGGCAGCACCCTCAAATCTTCAGAAGTATGAGATGAACCCCAAAAACTTGGAAAGGTGGATCTCACACGTACCGATACAGACTATCACGCAATTTAATTGATCCCCAAAGGTTTTAATTGAATAGCGGAATAGAAAATATGATCAAAAAGAAAGTGTATGTATCTCACACGTACACCACCACACTAGACCCCAATTACTATTGTTTGTACCCCTAAAAGGATGGTTGAGGAGTAGGAGGAGGAGTATGGAACAGGCAGCACCCTCAAATCTTCAGAAGTATGAGATGAACCCCAAAAACTTGGAAAGGTGGATCTCACACGTACCGACACAGACTATCACGCAATTTAATTGATCCCCAAAGGTTTTAATTGAATAGCGGAATAGATAATATGATCAAAAAGAAAGTGTATGTATCTCACACGTACACCACCACACTAGGCCCCAATTACTATTGTTTGTACCCCTAAAAGGATGGTTGAGGAGTAGGAGGAGGAGTATGGAACAGGCAGCACCCTCAAATCTTCAGAAGTATGAGATGAACCCCAAAAACTTGGAAAGGTGGATCTCACACGTACCGATACAGACTATCACGCAATTTAATTGATCCCCAAAGGTTTTAATTGAATAGCGGAATAGAAAATATGATCAAAAAGAAAGTGTATGTATCTCACACGTACACCACCACACTAGACCCCAATTACTATTGTTTGTACCCCTAAAAGGATGGTTGAGGAGTAGGAGGAGGAGTATGGAACAGGCAGCACCCTCAAATCTTCAGAAGTATGAGATGAACCCCAAAAACTTGGAAAGGTGGATCTCGCACGTACCGATACAGACTATCACGCAATTTAATTGATCCCCAAAGGTTTTAATTGAATAGCGGAATAGAAAATATGATCAAAAAGAAAGTGTATGTATCTCACACGTACACCACCACACTAGACCCCAATTACTATTGTTTGTACCCCTAAAAGGATGGTTGAGGAGTAGGAGGAGGAGTATGGAACAGGCAGCACCCTCAAATCTTCAGAAGTATGAGATGAACCCCAAAAACTTGGAAAGGTGGATCTCACACGTACCGACACAGACTATCACGCAATTTAATTGATCCCCAAAGGTTTTAATTGAATAGCGGAATAGATAATATGATCAAAAAGAAAGTGTATGTATCTCACACGTACACCACCACACTAGGCCCCAATTACTATTGTTTGTACCCCTAAAAGGATGGTTGAGGAGTAGGAGGAGGAGTATGGAACAGGCAGCACCCTCAAATCTTCAGAAGTATGAGATGAACCCCAAAAACTTGGAAAGGTGGATCTCACACGTACCGATACAGACTATCACGCAATTTAATTGATCCCCAAAGGTTTTAATTGAATAGCGGAATAGAAAATATGATCAAAAAGAAAGTGTATGTATCTCACACGTACACCACCACACTAGACCCCAATTACTATTGTTTGTACCCCTAAAAGGATGGTTGAGGAGTAGGAGGAGGAGTATGGAACAGGCAGCACCCTCAAATCTTCAGAAGTATGAGATGAACCCCAAAAACTTGGAAAGGTGGATCTCACACGTACCGACACAGACTATCACGCAATTTAATTGATCCCCAAAGGTTTTAATTGAATAGCGGAATAGAAAATATGATCAAAAAGAAAGTGTATGTATCTCACACGTACACCACCACACTAGGCCCCAATTACCATTGTTTGTACCCCTAAAAGGATGGTTGAGCAGTAGGAGGAGGAGTATGGAACAGGCAGCACCCTCAAATCTTCAAAAGTATGAGATGAACCCGAAAAAACTTGGAAAGGTGGATCTCACACGTACCGACACAGACTATCAACGCAATTTAATTGATCCCCAAAGGTTTTAATTGAATAGCGGAATAGAAAATATGATCAAAAAGAAAGTGTATGTATCTCACACGTACACCACCACACTAGGCCCCAATTACTATTGTTTGTACCCCTAAAAGGATGGTTGAGGAGTAGGAGGAGGAGTATGGAACAGGCAGCACCCTCAAATCTTCAGAAGTATGAGATGAACCCCAAAAACTTGGAAAGGTGGATCTCACACGTACCGATACAGACTATCACGCAATTTAATTGATCCCCAAAGGTTTTAATTGAATAGCGGAATAGAAAATATGATCAAAAAGAAAGTGTATGTATCTCACACGTACACCACCACACTAGACCCCAATTACTATTGTTTGTACCCCTAAAAGGATGGTTGAGGAGTAGGAGGAGGAGTATGGAACAGGCAGCACCCTCAAATCTTCAGAAGTATGAGATGAACCCCAAAAACTTGGAAAGGTGGATCTCACACGTACCGACACAGACTATCACGCAATTTAATTGATCCCCAAAGGTTTTAATTGAATAGCGGAATAGATAATATGATCAAAAAGAAAGTGTATGTATCTCACACGTACACCACCACACTAGGCCCCAATTACTATTGTTTGTACCCCTAAAAGGATGGTTGAGGAGTAGGAGGAGGAGTATGGAACAGGCAGCACCCTCAAATCTTCAGAAGTATGAGATGAACCCCAAAAACTTGGAAAGGTGGATCTCACACGTACCGATACAGACTATCACGCAATTTAATTGATCCCCAAAGGTTTTAATTGAATAGCGGAATAGAAAATATGATCAAAAAGAAAGTGTATGTATCTCACACGTACACCACCACACTAGACCCCAATTACTATTGTTTGTACCCCTAAAAGGATGGTTGAGGAGTAGGAGGAGGAGTATGGAACAGGCAGCACCCTCAAATCTTCAGAAGTATGAGATGAACCCCAAAAACTTGGAAAGGTGGATCTCACACGTACCGACACAGACTATCACGCAATTTAATTGATCCCCAAAGGTTTTAATTGAATAGCGGAATAGAAAATATGATCAAAAAGAAAGTGTATGTATCTCACACGTACACCACCACACTAGGCCCCAATTACTATTGTTTGTACCCCTAAAAGGATGGTTGAGGAGTAGGAGGAGGAGTATGGAACAGGCAGCACCGTCAAATCTTCAGAAGTATGAGATGAACCCCAAAAACTTGGAAAGGTGGATCTCACACGTACCGACACAGACTATCACGCAATTTAATTGATCCCCAAAGGTTTTAATTGAATAGCGGAATAGAAAATATGATCAAAAAGAAAGTGTATGTATCTCACACGTACACCACCACACTAGGCCCCAATTACTATTGTTTGTATCCCTAAAAGGATGGTTGAGGAGTAGGAGGAGGAGTATGGAACAGGCAGCACCCTCAAATCTTCAGAAGTATGAAATGAACCCCAAAAACTTGGAAAGGTGGATCTCACACGTACCGACACAGACTATCACGCAATTTAATTGATCCCCAAAGGTTTTAATTGAATAGCGGAATAGAAAATATGATCAAAAAGAAAGTGTATGTATCTCACACGTACACCACCACACTAGGCCCCAATTACTATTGTTTGTACCCCTAAAAGGATGGTTGAGCAGTAGGAGGAGGAGTATGGAACAGGCAGCACCCTCAAATCTTCAGAAGTATGAGATGAACCCCAAAAACTTGGAAAGGTGGATCTCACACGTACCGACACAGACTATCACGCAATTTAATTGATCCCCAAAGGTTTTAATTGAATAGCGGAATAGAAAATATGATCAAAAAGAAAGTGTATGTATCTCACACGTACACCACCACACTAGGCCCCAATTACTATTGTTTGTACCCCTAAAAGGATGGTTGAGGAGTAGGAGGAGGAGTATGGAACAGGCAGCACCCTCAAATCTTCAGAAGTATGAGATGAACCCCAAAAACTTGGAAAGGTGGATCTCACACATACCGACACAGACTATCACGCAATTTAATTGATCCCCAAAGGTTTTAATTGAATAGCGGAATAGAAAATATGATCAAAAAGAAAGTGTATGTATCTCACACGTACACCACCACACTAGGCCCCAATTACTATTGTTTGTACCCCTAAAAGGATGGTTGAGGAGTAGGAGGAGGAGTATGGAACAGGCAGCACCCTCAAATCTTCAGAAGTATGAGATGAACCCCAAAAACTTGGAAAGGTGGATCTCACACGTACCGACACAGACTATCACGCAATTTAATTGATCCCCAAAGGTTTTAATTGAATAGCGGAATAGAAAATATGATCAAAAAGAAAGTGTATGTATCTCACACGTACACCACCACACTAGGCCCCAATTACTATTGTTTGTACCCCTAAAAGGATCGTTGAGCAGTAGGAGGAGGAGTATGGAACAGGCAGCACCCTCAAATCTTCAGAAGTTACATAGTTACATAGTTACATAGTAGGTGAGGTTGAATAAAGACAATAGTCCATCCAGTTCAACCTGTGTAGGCATGTGTGGCTGTAATCATCTCCCATACCCCTGAATGTTCTGATCCTTGAGATGTAAGTCTAAGAGTCTTTTGAAAGCCACCATACTACCCGCAGAAACCACCTCTTGTGGTAGAGAATTCCACAATCTTGTAGCCCTAACCGTAAAGAACCCCCCGCGTTGCCTGAGGTTAAAACGCTTCTCCTCTAATCGCATTGTATGCCCTCGAGTCCTCATGCAATCCCTTCGAATGAACAGCTTTTTTTCTAAGCTGGGATCCCCATTAAGATATTTATAAATTGCTATCATGTCCCCCCTCAGACGTCTCTTCTCCAGGGAGAATAAATCGAGCGATTGTAGACGCTCTTCATAGTCAAGGTCCTCCAATTCCCTAATTAGTTTAGTTGCCCTTCTCTGGACTCTCTCCAGCTCCAACACATCCCTCCTGAGGACTGGCGACCAGAACTGGACGGAATACTCCAGATGCGGTCGGACCAGAGTTTTATAAAGTGGAAGGATTATAGTCTTATCTCTGGAATGCATCCCTTTCTTTATGCATGCTAATATTCTGTTGGCTTTGGAAGCTGCCGCTTGACATTGCATGCTGTTTCCTAATCTATCATCAACCAATACTCCCAGATCCTTCTCCATTTTTGATTCCCCCAAGGGCTCCCCTCCTAACGTGTATTGTGATTTTATGTTTTTAGTCCCCAAGTGCAAAACCTTACACTTCTCCACGTTAAACCTCATTTGCCATGTCGTTGCCCACTCTGTTATTTTGTCCAGGTCATTCTGCAGGATATCTGCTTCATGTTGTGAAGTTATTGCCCTGCCCAATTTTGTGTCTTCTGCAAAAACTGATATCGAACTACTGATCCCGACCTCAATGTTGTTTATGAATAAATTGAACAAGGTTGGTCCCAGGACTGAGCCTTGGGGGACCCCGCTTACCACCTCAGACCAGTCTGAGTATGCGCTGTTTATTACTACCCTTTGGACCCGCCTTTTTAGCCAGTTCCGTATCCAAGAGCAAACCCTGCTATCGATACCTGCAGACCTTATTTTATAAATTAAGCGCTTGTGGGGAACTGTATCAAACGCCTTAGCGAAATCCAAGTACACCACATCCACTGGTCTCCCCCTATCTAGCTCACAGCTCACCTCCTCGTAGAATGTAAGGAGATTGGTTTGACAAGAACGCCCATTTGTAAACCCGTGCTGATTACTGCTGATGATGTTGTTGTCCTTAGCAAACTCTACAATATAGTCCCTTATCATCCCCTCCAGAAGTTTACATACTACTGATGTCAAACTGACAGGCCTATAATTTCCCGGGATATGCCTCTGGCCCTTTTTGAATATTGGAATCACGTTAGCTTTCTTCCAATCCCCTGGTACATCTCCTGTCCTAATACTGTCAGCAAAGATCAGGAACAGTGGTCTCGATATAACTTTACTGAGTTCCTTGAGTACTCTCGGATGTATGCCATCCGGTCCTGGTGATTTGTTTGTGTTAAGTTTATCCAGCCTTTCCCTGATTTCCCCCTCTGTTAGCCATGGTGGCAAGTCCTGTTTATTACTACTAACCATACAGTCATGGTCAGTGTACCCCTCCTTTTCCTGTGTAAAGACTGACGAGAAAAAAGCATTTAGCACGGTTGCTTTTTCAGTGTCCTCTGTAACCATCCTCCCATCATTGTTAATTATGTGTGCAATATGCTCTGCCTTAGTTTTTTTGCTGTTGATATATTTAAAGAATTTCTTTGGGTTTTTTTTACTATCCTCCGCTATTTGTCTCTCAAAGTTGATTTTAGCCATCTTGATTTCTTGTTTACTTTTCTTATTTGCCTCCTTGTATTGCTCGAAAGCCGATACTGTGCCCTCTGATTTATACTTCTTGAAGGCCAATTTTTTCCCCCTAATAAGTTTTATGACGCTACAGTTTAGCCAGCCAGGTTTGGCTTTGTCTCTTCTAAATTTATTTCCCATAGGAATGCACTGCAAGATGCCTTTGCCTAATATGTTCCTAAAGCATTCCCATTTTTCCTCTGTGGTCAGGGATCCCAGGGTTTGGTCCCAGTTTACCTTTTCCATCATTGAGTACAATTTTGGAAAGTTTGCCCTTCTGAAGTTTAGGGTTCTTATGTTCCCCACTTGTCTTGTTATGTTGTTATTTACACTAAATGTGATCATCCTGTGATCGCTAGAGCCCAGGTTGTCCTGGACTCCTACCTCCGAGATTATGTCTGGGTCATTAGTGAGCAATAGATCCAGGACTGCGTTTTCTCTGGTGGGGGAATCCACCAACTGTGACATGTAATTATCCAGTAAGGTTTCCGTGAATAGGCGGGCCTTCTGTGAACCCCAAAAACTTGGAAAGGTGGATCTCACACGTACCGACACAGACTATCACGCAATTTAATTGATCCCCAAAGGTTTTAATTGAATAGCGGAATAGAAAATATGATCAAAAAGAAAGTGTATGTATCTCACACGTACACCGCCACACTAGGCCCCAATTACTATTGTTTGTACCCCTAAAAGGATGGTTGAGGAGTAGGAGGAGGAGTATGGAACAGGCAGCACCCTCAAATCTTCAGAAGTATGAGATGAACCCCAAAAACTTGGAAAGGTGGATCTCACACGTACCGACACAGACTATCACGCAATTTAATTGAACCCCAAAGGTTTTAATTGAATAGCGGAATAGAAAATATGATCAAAAAGAAAGTGTATGTATCTCACACGTACACCACCACACTAGGCCCCAATTACTATTGTTTGTACCCCTAAAAGGATGGTTGAGGAGTAGGAGGAGGAGTATGGAACAGGCAGCACCCTCAAATCTTCAGAAGTATGAGATGAACCCCAAAAACTTGGAAAGGTGGATCTCACACGTACCGACACAGACTATCACGCAATTTAATTGATCCCCAAAGGTTTTAATTGAATAGCGGAATAGAAAATATGATCAAAAAGAAAGTGTATGTATCTCACACGTACACCACCACACTAGGCCCCAATTACTATTGTTTGTACCCCTAAAAGGATGGTTGAGCAGTAGGAGGAGGAGTATGGAACAGGCAGCACCCTCAAATCTTCAGAAGTATGAGATGAACCCCAAAAACTTGGAAAGGTGGATCTCACACGTACCGACACAGACTATCACGCAATTTAATTGATCCCCAAAGGTTTTAATTGAATAGCGGAATAGAAAATATGATCAAAAAGAAAGTGTATGTATCTCACACGTACACCACCACACTAGGCCCCAATTACTATTGTTTGTACCCCTAAAAGGATGGTTGAGGAGTAGGAGGAGGAGTATGGAACAGGCAGCACCCTCAAATCTTCAGAAGTATGAGATGAACCCCAAAAACTTGGAAAGGTGGATCTCACACGTACCGACACAGACTATCACGCAATTTAATTGATCCCCAAAGGTTTTAATTGAATAGCATGATCAAAAAGAAAGTGTATGTATCTCACACGTACACCACCACACTAGGCCCCAATTACTAATGTTTGTACCCCTAAAAGGATGGTTGAGCAGTAGGAGGAGGAGTATGGAACAGGCAGCACCCTCAAATCTTCAGAAGTATGAGATGAACCCCAAAAACTTGGAAAGGTGGATCTCACACGTACCGACACAGACTATCACGCAATTTAATTGATCCCCAAAGGTTTTAATTGAATAGCGGAATAGAAAATATGATCAAAAAGAAAGTGTATGTATCTCACACGTACACCACCACACTAGGCCCCAATTACTATTGTTTGTACCCCTAAAAGGATGGTTGAGCAGTAGGAGGAGGAGTATGGAACAGGCAGCACCCTCAAATCTTCAGAAGTATGAGATGAACCCCAAAAACTTGGAAAGGTGGATCTCACACGTACCGACACAGACTATCACGCAATTTAATTGATCCCCAAAGGTTTTAATTGAATAGCGGAATAGAAAATATGATCAAAAAGAAAGTGTATGTATCTCACACGTACACCACCACACTAGGCCCCAATTACTATTGTTTGTACCCCTAAAAGGATGGTTGAGGAGTAGGAGGAGGAGTATGGAACAGGCAGCACCCTCAAATCTTCAGAAGTATGAGATGAACCCCAAAAACTTGGAAAGGTGGATCTCACACGTACCGACACAGACTATCACGCAATTTAATTGATCCCCAAAGGTTTTAATTGAATAGCGGAATAGAAAATATGATCAAAAAGAAAGTGTATGTATCTCACACGTACACCACCACACTAGGCCCCAATTACTATTGTTTGTACCCCTAAAAGGATGGTTGAGGAGTAGGAGGAGGAGTATGGAACAGGCAGCACCCTCAAATCTTCAGAAGTATGAGATGAACCCCAAAAACTTGGAAAGGTGGATCTCACACGTACCGACACAGACTATCACGCAATTTAATTGATCCCCAAAGGTTTTAATTGAATAGCGGAATAGAAAATATGATCAAAAAGAAAGTGTATGTATCTCACACGTACACCACCACACTAGGCCCCAATTACTATTGTTTGTACCCCTAAAAGGATGGTTGAGGAGTAGGAGGAGGAGTATGGAACAGGCAGCACCCTCAAATCTTCAGAAGTATGAGATGAACCCCAAAAACTTGGAAAGGTGGATCTCACACGTACCGACACAGACTATCAACGCAATTTAATTGATCCCCAAAGGTTTTAATTGAATAGCGGAATAGAAAATATGATCAAAAAGAAAGTGTATGTATCTCACACGTACACCACCACACTAGGCCCCAATTACTATTGTTTGTACCCCTAAAAGGATGGTTGAGGAGTAGGAGGAGGAGTATGGAACAGGCAGCACCCTCAAATCTTCAGAAGTATGAGATGAACCCCAAAAACTTGGAAAGGTGGATCTCACACGTACCGATACAGACTATCACGCAATTTAATTGATCCCCAAAGGTTTTAATTGAATAGCGGAATAGAAAATATGATCAAAAAGAAAGTGTATGTATCTCACACGTACACCACCACACTAGACCCCAATTACTATTGTTTGTACCCCTAAAAGGATGGTTGAGGAGTAGGAGGAGGAGTATGGAACAGGCAGCACCCTCAAATCTTCAGAAGTATGAGATGAACCCCAAAAACTTGGAAAGGTGGATCTCACACGTACCGACACAGACTATCACGCAATTTAATTGATCCCCAAAGGTTTTAATTGAATAGCGGAATAGAAAATATGATCAAAAAGAAAGTGTATGTATCTCACACGTACACCACCACACTAGGCCCCAATTACTATTGTTTGTACCCCTAAAAGGATGGTTGAGGAGTAGGAGGAGGAGTATGGAAATGGCAGCACCCTCAAATCTTCAGAAGTATGAGATGAACCCCAAAAACTTGGAAAGGTGGATCTCACACGTACCGACACAGACTATCACGCAATTTAATTGATCCCCAAAGGTTTTAATTGAATAGCGGAATAGAAAATATGATCAAAAAGAAAGTGTATGTATCTCACACGTACACCACCACACTAGGCCCCAATTACTATTGTTTGTATCCCTAAAAGGATGGTTGAGGAGTAGGAGAAGGAGTATGGAACAGGCAGCACCCTCAAATCTTCAGAAGTATGAAATGAACCCCAAAAACTTGGAAAGGTGGATCTCACACGTACCGACACAGACTATCACGCAATTTAATTGATCCCCAAAGGTTTTAATTGAATAGCGGAATAGAAAATATGATCAAAAAGAAAGTGTATGTATCTCACACGTACACCACCACACTAGGCCCCAATTACTATTGTTTGTACCCCTAAAAGGATGGTTGAGCAGTAGGAGGGGGAGTATGGAACAGGCAGCACCCTCAAATCTTCAGAAGTATGAGATGAACCCCAAAAACTTGGAAAGGTGGATCTCACACGTACCGACACAGACTATCACGCAATTTAATTGATCCCCAAAGGTTTTAATTGAATAGCGGAATAGAAAATATGATCAAAAAGAAAGTGTATGTATCTCACACGTACACCACCACACTAGGCCCCAATTACTATTGTTTGTACCCCTAAAAGGATGGTTGAGGAGTAGGAGGAGGAGTATGGAACAGGCAGCACCCTCAAATCTTCAGAAGTATGAGATGAACCCCAAAAACTTGGAAAGGTGGATCTCACACATACCGACACAGACTATCACGCAATTTAATTGATCCCCAAAGGTTTTAATTGAATAGCGGAATAGAAAATATGATCAAAAAGAAAGTGTATGTATCTCACACGTACACCACCACACTAGGCCCCAATTACTATTGTTTGTACCCCTAAAAGGATGGTTGAGGAGTAGGAGGAGGAGTATGGAACAGGCAGCACCCTCAAATCTTCAGAAGTATGAGATGAACCCCAAAAACTTGGAAAGGTGGATCTCACACGTACCGACACAGACTATCACGCAATTTAATTGATCCCCAAAGGTTTTAATTGAATAGCGGAATAGAAAATATGATCAAAAAGAAAGTGTATGTATCTCACACGTACACCACCACACTAGGCCCCAATTACTATTGTTTGTACCCCTAAAAGGATGGTTGAGGAGTAGGAGGAGGAGTATGGAACAGGCAGCACCCTCAAATCTTCAGAAGTATGAGATGAACCCCAAAAACTTGGAAAGGTGGATCTCACACGTACCGACACAGACTATCACGCAATTTAATTGATCCCCAAAGGTTTTAATTGAATAGCGGAATAGAAAATATGATCAAAAAGAAAGTGTATGTATCTCACACGTACACCACCACACTAGGCCCCAATTACTATTGTTTGTACCCCTAAAAGGATGGTTGAGCAGTAGGAGGAGGAGTATGGAACAGGCAGCACCCTCAAATCTTCAGAAGTATGAGATGAACCCCAAAAACTTGGAAAGGTGGATCTCACACGTACCGACACAGACTATCACGCAATTTAATTGATCCCCAAAGGTTTTAATTGAATAGCGGAATAGAAAATATGATCAAAAAGAAAGTGTATGTATCTCACACGTACACCACCACACTAGGCCCCAATTACTATTGTTTGTACCCCTAAAAGGATGGTTGAGGAGTAGGAGGAGGAGTATGGAACAGGCAGCACCCTCAAATCTTCAGAAGTATGAGATGAACCCCAAAAACTTGGAAAGGTGGATCTCACACGTACCGACACAGACTATCACGCAATTTAATTGATCCCCAAAGGTTTTAATTGAATAGCGGAATAGAAAATATGATCAAAAAGAAAGTGTATGTATCTCACACGTACACCACCACACTAGGCCCCAATTACTATTGTTTGTACCCCTAAAAGGATGGTTGAGGAGTAGGAGGAGGAGTATGGAACAGGCAGCACCCTCAAATCTTCAGAAGTATGAGATGAACCCCAAAAACTTGGAAAGGTGGATCTCACACGTACCGACACAGACTATCACGCAATTTAATTGATCCCCAAAGGTTTTAATTGAATAGCGGAATAGAAAATATGATCAAAAAGAAAGTGTATGTATCTCACACGTACACCACCACACTAGGCCCCAATTACTATTGTTTGTACCCCTAAAAGGATGGTTGAGGAGTAGGAGGAGGAGTATGGAACAGGCAGCACCCTCAAATCTTCAGAAGTATGAGATGAACCCCAAAAACTTGGAAAGGTGGATCTCACACGTACCGACACAGACTATCACGCAATTTAATTGATCCCCAAAGGTTTTAATTGAATAGCGGAATAGAAAATATGATCAAAAAGAAAGTGTATGTATCTCACACGTACACCACCACACTAGGCCCCAATTACTATTGTTTGTACCCCTAAAAGGATGGTTGAGCAGTAGGAGGAGGAGTAAGGAACAGACAGCACCCTCAAATCTTCAGAAGTATGAGATGAACCCCAAAAACTTGGAAAGGTGGATCTCACACGTACCGACACAGACTATCACGCAATTTAATTGATCCCCAAAGGTTTTAATTGAATAGCGGAATAGAAAATATGATCAAAAAGAAAGTGTATGTATCTCACACGTACACCACCACACTAGGCCCCAATTACTATTGTTTGTACCCCTAAAAGGATGGTTGAGGAGTAGGAGGAGGAGTATGGAACAGGCAGCACCCTCAAATCTTCAGAAGTATGAGATGAACCCCAAAAACTTGGAAAGGTGGATCTCACACGTACCGACACAGACTATCACGCAATTTAATTGATCCCCAAAGGTTTTAATTGAATAGCGGAATAGAAAATATGATCAAAAAGAAAGTGTATGTATCTCACACGTACACCACCACACTAGGCCCCAATTACTATTGTTTGTACCCCTAAAAGGATGGTTGAGCAGTAGGAGGAGGAGTATGGAACAGGCAGCACCCTCAAATCTTCAAAAGTATGAGATGAACCCCAAAAACTTGGAAAGGTGGATCTCACACGTACCGACACAGACTATCACGCAATTTAATTGATCCCCAAAGGTTTTAATTGAATAGCGGAATAGAAAATATGATCAAAAAGAAAGTGTATGTATCTCACACGTACACCACCACACTAGGCCCCAATTACTATTGTTTGTACCCCTAAAAGGATGGTTGAGGAGTAGGAGGAGGAGTATGGAACAGGCAGCACCCTCAAATCTTCAGAAGTATGAGATGAACCCCAAAAACTTGGAAAGGTGGATCTCACACGTACCGATACAGACTATCACGCAATTTAATTGATCCCCAAAGGTTTTAATTGAATAGCGGAATAGAAAATATGATCAAAAAGAAAGTGTATGTATCTCACACGTACACCACCACACTAGGCCCCAATTACTATTGTTTGTACCCCTAAAAGGATGGTTGAGCAGTAGGAGGAGGAGTAAGGAACAGACAGCACCCTCAAATCTTCAGAAGTATGAGATGAACCCCAAAAACTTGGAAAGGTGGATCTCACACGTACCGACACAGACTATCATGCAATTTAATTGATCCCCAAAGGTTTTAATTGAATAGCGGAATAGAAAATATGATCAAAAAGAAAGTGTATGTATCTCACACGTACACCACCACACTAGGCCCCAATTACTATTGTTTGTACCCCTAAAAGGATGGTTGAGGAGTAGGAGGAGGAGTATGGAACAGGCAGCACCCTCAAATCTTCAGAAGTATGAGATGAACCCCAAAAACTTGGAAAGGTGGATCTCACACGTACCGACACAGACTATCACGCAATTTAATTGATCCCCAAAGGTTTTAATTGAATAGCGGAATAGAAAATATGATCAAAAAGAAAGTGTATGTATCTCACACGTACACCACCACACTAGGCCCCAATTACTATTGTTTGTACCCCTAAAAGGATGGTTGAGCAGTAGGAGGAGGAGTATGGAACAGGCAGCACCCTCAAATCTTCAAAAGTATGAGATGAACCCCAAAAACTTGGAAAGGTGGATCTCACACGTACCGACACAGACTATCACGCAATTTAATTGATCCCCAAAGGTTTTAATTGAATAGCGGAATAGAAAATATGATCAAAAAGAAAGTGTATGTATCTCACACGTACACCACCACACTAGGCCCCAATTACTATTGTTTGTACCCCTAAAAGGATGGTTGAGGAGTAGGAGGAGGAGTATGGAACAGGCAGCACCCTCAAATCTTCAGAAGTATGAGATGAACCCCAAAAACTTGGAAAGGTGGATCTCACACGTACCGATACAGACTATCACGCAATTTAATTGATCCCCAAAGGTTTTAATTGAATAGCGGAATAGAAAATATGATCAAAAAGAAAGTGTATGTATCTCACACGTACACCACCACACTAGACCCCAATTACTATTGTTTGTACCCCTAAAAGGATGGTTGAGGAGTAGGAGGAGGAGTATGGAACAGGCAGCACCCTCAAATCTTCAGAAGTATGAGATGAACCCCAAAAACTTGGAAAGGTGGATCTCACACGTACCGACACAGACTATCACGCAATTTAATTGATCCCCAAAGGTTTTAATTGAATAGCGGAATAGAAAATATGATCAAAAAGAAAGTGTATGTATCTCACACGTACACCACCACACTAGGCCCCAATTACTATTGTTTGTATCCCTAAAAGGATGGTTGAGGAGTAGGAGGAGGAGTATGGAACAGGCAGCACCCTCAAATCTTCAGAAGTACGAAATGAACCCCAAAAACTTGGAAAGGTGGATCTCACACGTACCGACACAGACTATCACGCAATTTAATTGATCCCCAAAGGTTTTAATTGAATAGCGGAATAGAAAATATGATCAAAAAGAAAGTGTATGTATCTCACACGTACACCACCACACTAGGCCCCAATTACTATTGTTTGTACCCCTAAAAGGATGGTTGAGCAGTAGAAGGAGGAGTATGGAACAGGCAGCACCCTCAAATCTTCAGAAGTATGAGATGAACCCCAAAAACTTGGAAAGGTGGATCTCACACGTACCGACACAGACTATCACACAATTTAATTGATCCCCAAAGGTTTTAATTGAATAGCGGAATAGAAAATATGATCAAAAAGAAAGTGTATGTATCTCACACGTACACCACCACACTAGGCCCCAATTACTATTGTTTGTACCCCTAAAAGGATGGTTGAGCAGTAGGAGGAGGAGTATGGAACAGGCAGCACCCTCAAATCTTCAGAAGTATGAGATGAACCCCAAAAACTTGGAAAGGTGGATCTCACACGTACCGACACAGACTATCACGCAATTTAATTGATCCCCAAAGGTTTTAATTGAATAGCGGAATAGAAAATATGATCAAAAAGAAAGTATATGTATCTCACACGTACACCACCACACTAGGCCCCAATTACTATTGTTTGTACCCCTAAAAGGATGGTTGAGGAGTAGGAGGAGGAGTATGGAACAGGCAGCACCCTCAAATCTTCAGAAGTATGAGATGAACCCCAAAAACTTGGAAAGGTGGATCTCACACGTACCGACACAGACTATCACGCAATTTAATTGATCACCAAAGGTTTTAATTGAATAGCGGAATAGAAAATATGATCAAAAAGAAAGTGTATGTATCTCACACGTACACCACCACACTAGGCCCCAATTACTATTGTTTGTACCCCTAAAAGGATGGTTGAGGAGTAGGAGGAGGAGTATGGAACAGGCAGCACCCTCAAATCTTCAGAAGTATGAGATGAACCCCAAAAACTTGGAAAGGTGGATCTCACACGTACCGACACAGACTATCACGCAATTTAATTGATCCCCAAAGGTTTTAATTGAATAGCGGAATAGAAAATATGATCAAAAAGAAAGTGTATGTATCTCACACGTACACCACCACACTAGGCCCCAATTACTATTGTTTGTACCCCTAAAAGGATGGTTGAGCAGTAGGAGGAGGAGTAAGGAACAGGCAGCACCCTCAAATCTTCAGAAGTATGAGATGAACCCCAAAAACTTGGAAAGGTGGATCTCACACGTACCGACACAGACTATCACGCAATTTAATTGATCCCCAAAGGTTTTAATTGAATAGCGGAATAGAAAATATGATCAAAAAGAAAGTGTATGTATCTCACACGTACACCACCACACTAGGCCCCAATTACTATTGTTTGTACCCCTAAAAGGATGGTTGAGGAGTAGGAGGAGGAGTATGGAACAGGCAGCACCCTCAAATCTTCAGAAGTATGAGATGAACCCCAAAAACTTGGAAAGGTGGATCTCACACGTACCGACACAGACTATCACGCAATTTAATTGATCCCCAAAGGTTTTAATTGAATAGCGGAATAGAAAATATGATCAAAAAGAAAGTGTATGTATCTCACACGTACACCACCACACTAGGCCCCAATTACTATTGTTTGTACCCCTAAAAGGATGGTTGAGCAGTAGGAGGAGGAGTATGGAACAGGCAGCACCCTCAAATCTTCAGAAGTATGAGATGAACCCCAAAAACTTGGAAAGGTGGATCTCACACGTACCGACACAGACTATCACGCAATTTAATTGATCCCCAAAGGTTTTAATTGAATAGCGGAATAGAAAATATGATCAAAAAGAAAGTGTATGTATCTCACACGTACACCACCACACTAGGCCCCAATTACTATTGTTTGTACCCCTAAAAGGATGGTTGAGCAGTAGGAGGAGGAGTATGGAACAGGCAGCACCCTCAAATCTTCAGAAGTATGAGATGAACCCCAAAAACTTGGAAAGGTGGATCTCACACGTACCGACACAGACTATCACGCAATTTAATTGATCCCCAAAGGTTTTAATTGAATAGCGGAATAGAAAATATGATCAAAAAGAAAGTGTATGTATCTCACACGTACACCACCACACTAGGCCCCAATTACTATTGTTTGTACCCCTAAAAGGATGGTTGAGGAGTAGGAGGAGGAGTATGGAACAGGCAGCACCCTCAAATCTTCAGAAGTATGAGATGAACCCCAAAAACTTGGAAAGGTGGATCTCACACGTACCGATACAGACTATCACGCAATTTAATTGATCCCCAAAGGTTTTAATTGAATAGCGGAATAGAAAATATGATCAAAAAGAAAGTGTATGTATCTCACACGTACACCACCACACTAGACCCCAATTACTATTGTTTGTACCCCTAAAAGGATGGTTGAGGAGTAGGAGGAGGAGTATGGAACAGGCAGCACCCTCAAATCTTCAGAAGTATGAGATGAACCCCAAAAACTTGGAAAGGTGGATCTCACACGTACCGACACAGACTATCACGCAATTTAATTGATCCCCAAAGGTTTTAATTGAATAGCGGAATAGAAAATATGATCAAAAAGAAAGTGTATGTATCTCACACGTACACCACCACACTAGGCCCCAATTACTATTGTTGGTACCCCTAAAAGGATGGTTGAGGAGTAGGAGGAGGAGTATGGAACAGGCAGCACCCTCAAATCTTCAGAAGTATGAGATGAACCCCAAAAACTTGGAAAGGTGGATCTCACACGTTCCGACACAGACTATCACGCAATTTAATTGATCCCCAAAGGTTTTAATTGAATAGCGGAATAGAAAATATGATCAAAAAGAAAGTGTATGTATCTCAAACGTACACCACCACACTAGGCCCCAATTACTATTGTTTGTACCCCTAAAAGGATGGTTGAGGAGTAGGAGGAGGAGTATGGAACAGGCAGCACCCTCAAATCTTCAGAAGTATGAGATGAACCCCAAAAACTTGGAAAGGTGGATCTCACACGTACCGACACAGACTATCACGCAATTTAATTGATCCCCAAAGGTTTTAATTGAATAGCGGAATAGAAAATATGATCAAAAAGAAAGTGTATGTATCTCACACGTACACCACCACACTAGGCCCCAATTACTATTGTTTGTACCCCTAAAAGGATGGTTGAGCAGTAGGAGGAGGAGTATGGAACAGGCAGCACCCTCAAATCTTCAGAAGTATGAGATGAACCCCAAAAACTTGGAAAGGTGGATCTCACACGTACCGACACAGACTATCACGCAATTTAATTGATCCCCAAAGGTTTTAATTGAATAGCGGAATAGAAAATATGATCAAAAAGAAAGTGTATGTATCTCACACGTACACCACCACACTAGGCCCCAATTACTATTGTTTGTACCCCTAAAAGGATGGTTGAGCAGTAGGAGGAGGAGTATGGAACAGGCAGCACCCTCAAATCTTCAGAAGTATGAGATGAACCCCAAAAACTTGGAAAGGTGGATCTCACACGTACCGACACAGACTATCACGCAATTTAATTGATCCCCAAAGGTTTTAATTGAATAGCGGAATAGAAAATATGATCAAAAAGAAAGTGTATGTATCTCACACGTACACCACCACACTAGGCCCCAATTACTATTGTTTGTACCCCTAAAAGGATGGTTGAGGAGTAGGAGGAGGAGTATGGAACAGGCAGCACCCTAAAATCTTCAGAAGTATGAGATGAACCCCAAAAACTTGGAAAGGTGGATCTCACACGTACCGATACAGACTATCACGCAATTTAATTGATCCCCAAAGGTTTTAATTGAATAGCGGAATAGAAAATATGATCAAAAAGAAAGTGTATGTATCTCACACGTACACCACCACACTAGACCCCAATTACTATTGTTTGTACCCCTAAAAGGATGGTTGAGGAGTAGGAGGAGGAGTATGGAACAGGCAGCACCCTCAAATCTTCAGAAGTATGAGATGAACCCCAAAAACTTGGAAAGGTGGATCTCACACGTACCGACACAGACTATCACGCAATTTAATTGATCCCCAAAGGTTTTAATTGAATAGCGGAATAGAAAATATGATCAAAAAGAAAGTGTATGTATCTCACACGTACACCACCACACTAGGCCCCAATTACTATTGTTGGTACCCCTAAAAGGATGGTTGAGGAGTAGGAGGAGGAGTATGGAACAGGCAGCACCCTCAAATCTTCAGAAGTATGAGATGAACCCCAAAAACTTGGAAAGGTGGATCTCACACGTACCGACACAGACTATCACGCAATTTAATTGATCCCCAAAGGTTTTAATTGAATAGCGGAATAGAAAATATGATCAAAAAGAAAGTGTATGTATCTCAAACGTACACCACCACACTAGGCCCCAATTACTATTGTTTGTACCCCTAAAAGGATGGTTGAGGAGTAGGAGGAGGAGTATGGAACAGGCAGCACCCTCAAATCTTCAGAAGTATGAGATGAACCCCAAAAACTTGGAAAGGTGGATCTCACACGTACCGACACAGACTATCACGCAATTTAATTGATCCCCAAAGGTTTTAATTGAATAGCGGAATAGAAAATATGATCAAAAAGAAAGTGTATGTATCTCACACGTACACCACCACACTAGGCCCCAATTACTATTGTTTGTACCCCTAAAAGGATGGTTGAGGAGTAGGAGGAGGAGTATGGAACAGGCAGCACCCTCAAATCTTCAGAAGTATGAGATGAACCCCAAAAACTTGGAAAGGTGGATCTCACACGTACCGACACAGACTATCACGCAATTTAATTGATCCCCAAAGGTTTTAATTGAATAGCGGAATAGAAAATATGATCAAAAAGAAAGTGTATGTATCTCACACGTACACCACCACACTAGGCCCCAATTACCATTGTTTGTACCCCTAAAAGGATGGTTGAGCAGTAGGAGGAGGAGTATGGAACAGGCAGCACCCTCAAATCTTCAGAAGTATGAGATGAACCCCAAAAACTTGGAAAGGTGGATCTCACACGTACCGACACAGACTATCAACGCAATTTAATTGATCCCCAAAGGTTTTAATTGAATAGCGGAATAGAAAATATGATCAAAAAGAAAGTGTATGTATCTCACACGTACACCACCACACTAGGCCCCAATTACTATTGTTTGTACCCCTAAAAGGATGGTTGAGGAGTAGGAGGAGGAGTATGGAACAGGCAGCACCCTCAAATCTTCAGAAGTATGAGATGAACCCCAAAAACTTGGAAAGGTGGATCTCACACGTACCGATACAGACTGTCACGCAATTTAATTGATCCCCAAAGGTTTTAATTGAATAGCGGAATAGAAAATATGATCAAAAAGAAAGTGTATGTATCTCACACGTACACCACCACACTAGGCCCCAATTACTATTGTTTGTACCCCTAAAAGGATGGTTGAGGAGTAGGAGGAGGAGTATGGAACAGGCAGCACCCTCAAATCTTCAGAAGTATGAGATGAACCCCAAAAACTTGGAAAGGTGGATCTCACACGTACCGATACAGACTATCACGCAATTTAATTGATCCCCAAAGGTTTTAATTGAATAGCGGAATAGAAAATATGATCAAAAAGAAAGTGTATGTATCTCACACGTACACCACCACACTAGACCCCAATTACTATTGTTTGTACCCCTAAAAGGATGGTTGAGGAGTAGGAGGAGGAGTATGGAACAGGCAGCACCCTCAAATCTTCAGAAGTATGAGATGAACCCCAAAAACTTGGAAAGGTGGATCTCACACGTACCGACACAGACTATCACGCAATTTAATTGATCCCCAAAGGTTTTAATTGAATAGCGGAATAGAAAATATGATCAAAAAGAAAGTGTATGTATCTCACACATACACCACCACACTAGGCCCCAATTACTATTGTTTGTACCCCTAAAAGGATGGTTGAGGAGTAGGAGGAGGAGTATGGAACAGACAGCACCCTCAAATCTTCAGAAGTATGAGATGAACCCCAAAAACTTGGAAAGGTGGATCTCACACGTACCGACACAGACTATCACGCAATTTAATTGATCCCCAAAGGTTTTAATTGAATAGCGGAATAGAAAATATGATCAAAAAGAAAGTGTATGTATCTCACACGTACACCACCACACTAGGCCCCAATTACTATTGTTTGTATCCCTAAAAGGATGGTTGAGGAGTAGGAGGAGGAGTATGGAACAGGCAGCACCCTCAAATCTTCAGAAGTATGAAATGAACCCCAAAAACTTGGAAAGGTGGATCTCACACGTACCGACACAGACTATCACGCAATTTAATTGATCCCCAAAGGTTTTAATTGAATAGCGGAATAGAAAATATGATCAAAAAGAAAGTGTATGTATCTCACACGTACACCACCACACTAGGCCCCAATTACTATTGTTTGTACCCCTAAAAGGATGGTTGAGCAGTAGGAGGAGGAGTATGGAACAGGCAGCACCCTCAAATCTTCAGAAGTATGAGATGAACCCCAAAAACTTGGAAAGGTGGATCTCACACGTACCGACACAGACTATCACGCAATTTAATTGATCCCCAAAGGTTTTAATTGAATAGCGGAATAGAAAATATGATCAAAAAGAAAGTGTATGTATCTCACACGTACACCACCACACTAGGCCCCAATTACTATTGTTTGTACCCCTAAAAGGATGGTTGAGGAGTAGGAGGAGGAGTATGGAACAGGCAGCACCCTCAAATCTTCAGAAGTATGAGATGAACCCCAAAAACTTGGAAAGGTGGATCTCACACGTACCGACACAGACTATCACGCAATTTAATTGATCCCCAAAGGTTTTAATTGAATAGCGGAATAGAAAATATGATCAAAAAGAAAGTGTATGTATCTCACACGTACACCACCACACTAGGCCCCAATTACTATTATTTGTACCCCTAAAAGGATGGTTGAGGAGTAGGAGGAGGAGTATGGAACAGGCAGCACCCTCAAATCTTCAGAAGTATGAGATGAACCCCAAAAACTTGGAAAGGTGGATCTCACACGTACCGACACAGACTATCACGCAATTTAATTGATCCCCAAAGGTTTTAATTGAATAGCGGAATAGAAAATATGATCAAAAAGAAAGTGTATGTATCTCACACGTACACCACCACACTAGGCCCCAATTACTATTGTTTGTACCCCTAAAAGGATGGTTGAGGAGTAGGAGGAGGAGTATGGAACAGGCAGCACCCTCAAATCTTCAGAAGTATGAGATGAACCCCAAAAACTTGGAAAGGTGGATCTCACACGTACCGACACAGACTATCACGCAATTTAATTGATCCCCAAAGGTTTTAATTGAATAGCGGAATAGAAAATATGATCAAAAAGAAAGTGTATGTATCTCACACGTACACCACCACACTAGGCCCCAATTACTATTGTTTGTACCCCTAAAAGGATGGTTGAGGAGTAGGAGGAGGAGTATGGAACAGGCAGCACCCTCAAATCTTCAGAAGTATGAGATGAACCCCAAAAACTTGGAAAGGTGGATCTCACACGTACCGACACAGACTATCACGCAATTTAATTGATCCCCAAAGGTTTTAATTGAATAGCGGAATAGAAAATATGATCAAAAAGAAAGTGTATGTATCTCACACGTACACCACCACACTAGGCCCCAATTACCATTGTTTGTACCCCTAAAAGGATGGTTGAGCAGTAGGAGGAGGAGTATGGAACAGGCAGCACCCTCAAATCTTCAAAAGTATGAGATGAACCCCAAAAACTTGGAAAGGTGGATCTCACACGTACCGACACAGACTATCAACGCAATTTAATTGATCCCCAAAGGTTTTAATTGAATAGCGGAATAGAAAATATGATCAAAAAGAAAGTGTATGTATCTCACACGTACACCACCACACTAGGCACCAATTACTATTGTTTGTACCCCTAAAAGGATGGTTGAGGAGTAGGAGGAGGAGTATGGAACAGGCAGCACCCTCAAATCTTCAGAAGTATGAGATGAACCCCAAAAACTTGGAAAGGTGGATCTCACACGTACCGACACAGACTATCACGCAATTTAATTGATCCCCAAAGGTTTTAATTGAATAGCGGAATAGAAAATATGATCAAAAAGAAAGTGTATGTATCTCACACGTACACCACCACACTAGGCCCCAATTACTATTGTTTGTACCCCTAAAAGGATGGTTGAGCAGTAGGAGGAGGAGTATGGAACAGGCAGCACCCTCAAATCTTCAAAAGTATGAGATGAACCCCAAAAACTTGGAAAGGTGGATCTCACACGTACCGACACAGACTATCACGCAATTTAATTGATCCCCAAAGGTTTTAATTGAATAGCGGAATAGAAAATATGATCAAAAAGAAAGTGTATGTATCTCACACGTACACCACCACACTAGGCCCCAATTACTATTGTTTGTACCCCTAAAAGGATGGTTGAGGAGTAGGAGGAGGAGTATGGAACAGGCAGCACCCTCAAATCTTCAGAAGTATGAGATGAACCCCAAAAACTTGGAAAGGTGGATCTCACACGTACCGATACAGACTATCACGCAATTTAATTGATCCCCAAAGGTTTTAATTGAATAGCGGAATAGAAAATATGATCAAAAAGAAAGTGTATGTATCTCACACGTACACCACCACACTAGGCCCCAATTACTATTGTTTGTACCCCTAAAAGGATGGTTGAGCAGTAGGAGGAGGAGTAAGGAACAGACAGCACCCTCAAATCTTCAGAAGTATGAGATGAACCCCAAAAACTTGGAAAGGTGGATCTCACACGTACCGACACAGACTATCACGCAATTTAATTGATCCCCAAAGGTTTTAATTGAATAGCGGAATAGAAAATATGATCAAAAAGAAAGTGTATGTATCTCACACGTACACCACCACACTAGGCCCCAATTACTATTGTTTGTACCCCTAAAAGGATGGTTGAGGAGTAGGAGGAGGAGTATGGAACAGGCAGCACCCTCAAATCTTCAGAAGTATGAGATGAACCCCAAAAACTTGGAAAGGTGGATCTCACACGTACCGACACAGACTATCACGCAATTTAATTGATCCCCAAAGGTTTTAATTGAATAGCGGAATAGAAAATATGATCAAAAAGAAAGTGTATGTATCTCACACGTACACCACCACACTAGGCCCCAATTACTATTGTTTGTACCCCTAAAAGGATGGTTGAGCAGTAGGAGGAGGAGTATGGAACAGGCAGCACCCTCAAATCTTCAAAAGTATGAGATGAACCCCAAAAACTTGGAAAGGTGGATCTCACACGTACCGACACAGACTATCACGCAATTTAATTGATCCCCAAAGGTTTTAATTGAATAGCGGAATAGAAAATATGATCAAAAAGAAAGTGTATGTATCTCACACGTACACCACCACACTAGGCCCCAATTACTATTGTTTGTACCCCTAAAAGGATGGTTGAGGAGTAGGAGGAGGAGTATGGAACAGGCAGCACCCTCAAATCTTCAGAAGTATGAGATGAACCCCAAAAACTTGGAAAGGTGGATCTCACACGTACCGATACAGACTATCACGCAATTTAATTGATCCCCAAAGGTTTTAATTGAATAGCGGAATAGAAAATATGATCAAAAAGAAAGTGTATGTATCTCACACGTACACCACCACACTAGACCCCAATTACTATTGTTTGTACCCCTAAAAGGATGGTTGAGGAGTAGGAGGAGGAGTATGGAACAGGCAGCACCCTCAAATCTTCAGAAGTATGAGATGAACCCCAAAAACTTGGAAAGGTGGATCTCACACGTACCGACACAGACTATCACGCAATTTAATTGATCCCCAAAGGTTTTAATTGAATAGCGGAATAGAAAATATGATCAAAAAGAAAGTGTATGTATCTCACACGTACACCACCACACTAGGCCCCAATTACTATTGTTTGTATCCCTAAAAGGATGGTTGAGGAGTAGGAGGAGGAGTATGGAACAGGCAGCACCCTCAAATCTTCAGAAGTACGAAATGAACCCCAAAAACTTGGAAAGGTGGATCTCACACGTACCGACACAGACTATCACGCAATTTAATTGATCCCCAAAGGTTTTAATTGAATAGCGGAATAGAAAATATGATCAAAAAGAAAGTGTATGTATCTCACACGTACACCACCACACTAGGCCCCAATTACTATTGTTTGTACCCCTAAAAGGATGGTTGAGCAGTAGAAGGAGGAGTATGGAACAGGCAGCACCCTCAAATCTTCAGAAGTATGAGATGAACCCCAAAAACTTGGAAAGGTGGATCTCACACGTACCGACACAGACTATCACGCAATTTAATTGATCCCCAAAGGTTTTAATTGAATAGCGGAATAGAAAATATGATCAAAAAGAAAGTGTATGTATCTCACACGTACACCACCACACTAGGCCCCAATTACTATTGTTTGTACCCCTAAAAGGATGGTTGAGGAGTAGGAGGAGGAGTATGGAACAGGCAGCACCCTCAAATCTTCAGAAGTATGAGATGAACCCCAAAAACTTGGAAAGGTGGATCTCACACGTACCGATACAGACTGTCACGCAATTTAATTGATCCCCAAAGGTTTTAATTGAATAGCGGAATAGAAAATATGATCAAAAAGAAAGTGTATGTATCTCACACGTACACCACCACACTAGGCCCCAATTACTATTGTTTGTACCCCTAAAAGGATGGTTGAGGAGTAGGAGGAGGAGTATGGAACAGGCAGCACCCTCAAATCTTCAGAAGTATGAGATGAACCCCAAAAACTTGGAAAGGTGGATCTCACACGTACCGATACAGACTATCACGCAATTTAATTGATCCCCAAAGGTTTTAATTGAATAGCGGAATAGAAAATATGATCAAAAAGAAAGTGTATGTATCTCACACGTACACCACCACACTAGACCCCAATTACTATTGTTTGTACCCCTAAAAGGATGGTTGAGGAGTAGGAGGAGGAGTATGGAACAGGCAGCACCCTCAAATCTTCAGAAGTATGAGATGAACCCCAAAAACTTGGAAAGGTGGATCTCACACGTACCGACACAGACTATCACGCAATTTAATTGATCCCCAAAGGTTTTAATTGAATAGCGGAATAGAAAATATGATCAAAAAGAAAGTGTATGTATCTCACACATACACCACCACACTAGGCCCCAATTACTATTGTTTGTACCCCTAAAAGGATGGTTGAGGAGTAGGAGGAGGAGTATGGAACAGACAGCACCCTCAAATCTTCAGAAGTATGAGATGAACCCCAAAAACTTGGAAAGGTGGATCTCACACGTACCGACACAGACTATCACGCAATTTAATTGATCCCCAAAGGTTTTAATTGAATAGCGGAATAGAAAATATGATCAAAAAGAAAGTGTATGTATCTCACACGTACACCACCACACTAGGCCCCAATTACTATTGTTTGTATCCCTAAAAGGATGGTTGAGGAGTAGGAGGAGGAGTATGGAACAGGCAGCACCCTCAAATCTTCAGAAGTATGAAATGAACCCCAAAAACTTGGAAAGGTGGATCTCACACGTACCGACACAGACTATCACGCAATTTAATTGATCCCCAAAGGTTTTAATTGAATAGCGGAATAGAAAATATGATCAAAAAGAAAGTGTATGTATCTCACACGTACACCACCACACTAGGCCCCAATTACTATTGTTTGTACCCCTAAAAGGATGGTTGAGCAGTAGGAGGAGGAGTATGGAACAGGCAGCACCCTCAAATCTTCAGAAGTATGAGATGAACCCCAAAAACTTGGAAAGGTGGATCTCACACGTACCGACACAGACTATCACGCAATTTAATTGATCCCCAAAGGTTTTAATTGAATAGCGGAATAGAAAATATGATCAAAAAGAAAGTGTATGTATCTCACACGTACACCACCACACTAGGCCCCAATTACTATTGTTTGTACCCCTAAAAGGATGGTTGAGGAGTAGGAGGAGGAGTATGGAACAGGCAGCACCCTCAAATCTTCAGAAGTATGAGATGAACCCCAAAAACTTGGAAAGGTGGATCTCACACGTACCGACACAGACTATCACGCAATTTAATTGATCCCCAAAGGTTTTAATTGAATAGCGGAATAGAAAATATGATCAAAAAGAAAGTGTATGTATCTCACACGTACACCACCACACTAGGCCCCAATTACTATTATTTGTACCCCTAAAAGGATGGTTGAGGAGTAGGAGGAGGAGTATGGAACAGGCAGCACCCTCAAATCTTCAGAAGTATGAGATGAACCCCAAAAACTTGGAAAGGTGGATCTCACACGTACCGACACAGACTATCACGCAATTTAATTGATCCCCAAAGGTTTTAATTGAATAGCGGAATAGAAAATATGATCAAAAAGAAAGTGTATGTATCTCACACGTACACCACCACACTAGGCCCCAATTACTATTGTTTGTACCCCTAAAAGGATGGTTGAGGAGTAGGAGGAGGAGTATGGAACAGGCAGCACCCTCAAATCTTCAGAAGTATGAGATGAACCCCAAAAACTTGGAAAGGTGGATCTCACACGTACCGACACAGACTATCACGCAATTTAATTGATCCCCAAAGGTTTTAATTGAATAGCGGAATAGAAAATATGATCAAAAAGAAAGTGTATGTATCTCACACGTACACCACCACACTAGGCCCCAATTACTATTGTTTGTACCCCTAAAAGGATGGTTGAGGAGTAGGAGGAGGAGTATGGAACAGGCAGCACCCTCAAATCTTCAGAAGTATGAGATGAACCCCAAAAACTTGGAAAGGTGGATCTCACACGTACCGACACAGACTATCACGCAATTTAATTGATCCCCAAAGGTTTTAATTGAATAGCGGAATAGAAAATATGATCAAAAAGAAAGTGTATGTATCTCACACGTACACCACCACACTAGGCCCCAATTACCATTGTTTGTACCCCTAAAAGGATGGTTGAGCAGTAGGAGGAGGAGTATGGAACAGGCAGCACCCTCAAATCTTCAAAAGTATGAGATGAACCCCAAAAACTTGGAAAGGTGGATCTCACACGTACCGACACAGACTATCAACGCAATTTAATTGATCCCCAAAGGTTTTAATTGAATAGCGGAATAGAAAATATGATCAAAAAGAAAGTGTATGTATCTCACACGTACACCACCACACTAGGCACCAATTACTATTGTTTGTACCCCTAAAAGGATGGTTGAGGAGTAGGAGGAGGAGTATGGAACAGGCAGCACCCTCAAATCTTCAGAAGTATGAGATGAACCCCAAAAACTTGGAAAGGTGGATCTCACACGTACCGACACAGACTATCACGCAATTTAATTGATCCCCAAAGGTTTTAATTGAATAGCGGAATAGAAAATATGATCAAAAAGAAAGTGTATGTATCTCACACGTACACCACCACACTAGGCCCCAATTACTATTGTTTGTACCCCTAAAAGGATGGTTGAGCAGTAGGAGGAGGAGTATGGAACAGGCAGCACCCTCAAATCTTCAAAAGTATGAGATGAACCCCAAAAACTTGGAAAGGTGGATCTCACACGTACCGACACAGACTATCACGCAATTTAATTGATCCCCAAAGGTTTTAATTGAATAGCGGAATAGAAAATATGATCAAAAAGAAAGTGTATGTATCTCACACGTACACCACCACACTAGGCCCCAATTACTATTGTTTGTACCCCTAAAAGGATGGTTGAGGAGTAGGAGGAGGAGTATGGAACAGGCAGCACCCTCAAATCTTCAGAAGTATGAGATGAACCCCAAAAACTTGGAAAGGTGGATCTCACACGTACCGATACAGACTATCACGCAATTTAATTGATCCCCAAAGGTTTTAATTGAATAGCGGAATAGAAAATATGATCAAAAAGAAAGTGTATGTATCTCACACGTACACCACCACACTAGGCCCCAATTACTATTGTTTGTACCCCTAAAAGGATGGTTGAGCAGTAGGAGGAGGAGTAAGGAACAGACAGCACCCTCAAATCTTCAGAAGTATGAGATGAACCCCAAAAACTTGGAAAGGTGGATCTCACACGTACCGACACAGACTATCACGCAATTTAATTGATCCCCAAAGGTTTTAATTGAATAGCGGAATAGAAAATATGATCAAAAAGAAAGTGTATGTATCTCACACGTACACCACCACACTAGGCCCCAATTACTATTGTTTGTACCCCTAAAAGGATGGTTGAGGAGTAGGAGGAGGAGTATGGAACAGGCAGCACCCTCAAATCTTCAGAAGTATGAGATGAACCCCAAAAACTTGGAAAGGTGGATCTCACACGTACCGACACAGACTATCACGCAATTTAATTGATCCCCAAAGGTTTTAATTGAATAGCGGAATAGAAAATATGATCAAAAAGAAAGTGTATGTATCTCACACGTACACCACCACACTAGGCCCCAATTACTATTGTTTGTACCCCTAAAAGGATGGTTGAGCAGTAGGAGGAGGAGTATGGAACAGGCAGCACCCTCAAATCTTCAAAAGTATGAGATGAACCCCAAAAACTTGGAAAGGTGGATCTCACACGTACCGACACAGACTATCACGCAATTTAATTGATCCCCAAAGGTTTTAATTGAATAGCGGAATAGAAAATATGATCAAAAAGAAAGTGTATGTATCTCACACGTACACCACCACACTAGGCCCCAATTACTATTGTTTGTACCCCTAAAAGGATGGTTGAGGAGTAGGAGGAGGAGTATGGAACAGGCAGCACCCTCAAATCTTCAGAAGTATGAGATGAACCCCAAAAACTTGGAAAGGTGGATCTCACACGTACCGATACAGACTATCACGCAATTTAATTGATCCCCAAAGGTTTTAATTGAATAGCGGAATAGAAAATATGATCAAAAAGAAAGTGTATGTATCTCACACGTACACCACCACACTAGACCCCAATTACTATTGTTTGTACCCCTAAAAGGATGGTTGAGGAGTAGGAGGAGGAGTATGGAACAGGCAGCACCCTCAAATCTTCAGAAGTATGAGATGAACCCCAAAAACTTGGAAAGGTGGATCTCACACGTACCGACACAGACTATCACGCAATTTAATTGATCCCCAAAGGTTTTAATTGAATAGCGGAATAGAAAATATGATCAAAAAGAAAGTGTATGTATCTCACACGTACACCACCACACTAGGCCCCAATTACTATTGTTTGTATCCCTAAAAGGATGGTTGAGGAGTAGGAGGAGGAGTATGGAACAGGCAGCACCCTCAAATCTTCAGAAGTACGAAATGAACCCCAAAAACTTGGAAAGGTGGATCTCACACGTACCGACACAGACTATCACGCAATTTAATTGATCCCCAAAGGTTTTAATTGAATAGCGGAATAGAAAATATGATCAAAAAGAAAGTGTATGTATCTCACACGTACACCACCACACTAGGCCCCAATTACTATTGTTTGTACCCCTAAAAGGATGGTTGAGCAGTAGAAGGAGGAGTATGGAACAGGCAGCACCCTCAAATCTTCAGAAGTATGAGATGAACCCCAAAAACTTGGAAAGGTGGATCTCACACGTACCGACACAGACTATCACGCAATTTAATTGATCCCCAAAGGTTTTAATTGAATAGCGGAATAGAAAATATGATCAAAAAGAAAGTGTATGTATCTCACACGTACACCACCACACTAGGCCCCAATTACTATTGTTTGTACCCCTAAAAGGATGGTTGAGCAGTAGGAGGAGGAGTATGGAACAGGCAGCACCCTCAAATCTTCAGAAGTATGAGATGAACCCCAAAAACTTGGAAAGGTGGATCTCACACGTACCGACACAGACTATCACGCAATTTAATTGATCCCCAAAGGTTTTAATTGAATAGCGGAATAGAAAATATGATCAAAAAGAAAGTATATGTATCTCACACGTACACCACCACACTAGGCCCCAATTACTATTGTTTGTACCCCTAAAAGGATGGTTGAGGAGTAGGAGGAGGAGTATGGAACAGGCAGCACCCTCAAATCTTCAGAAGTATGAGATGAACCCCAAAAACTTGGAAAGGTGGATCTCACACGTACCGACACAGACTATCACGCAATTTAATTGATCACCAAAGGTTTTAATTGAATAGCGGAATAGAAAATATGATCAAAAAGAAAGTGTATGTATCTCACACGTACACCACCACACTAGGCCCCAATTACTATTGTTTGTACCCCTAAAAGGATGGTTGAGGAGTAGGAGGAGGAGTATGGAACAGGCAGCACCCTCAAATCTTCAGAAGTATGAGATGAACCCCAAAAACTTGGAAAGGTGGATCTCACACGTACCGACACAGACTATCACGCAATTTAATTGATCCCCAAAGGTTTTAATTGAATAGCGGAATAGAAAATATGATCAAAAAGAAAGTGTATGTATCTCACACGTACACCACCACACTAGGCCCCAATTACTATTGTTTGTACCCCTAAAAGGATGGTTGAGCAGTAGGAGGAGGAGTAAGGAACAGGCAGCACCCTCAAATCTTCAGAAGTATGAGATGAACCCCAAAAACTTGGAAAGGTGGATCTCACACGTACCGACACAGACTATCACGCAATTTAATTGATCCCCAAAGGTTTTAATTGAATAGCGGAATAGAAAATATGATCAAAAAGAAAGTGTATGTATCTCACACGTACACCACCACACTAGGCCCCAATTACTATTGTTTGTACCCCTAAAAGGATGGTTGAGGAGTAGGAGGAGGAGTATGGAACAGGCAGCACCCTCAAATCTTCAGAAGTATGAGATGAACCCCAAAAACTTGGAAAGGTGGATCTCACACGTACCGACACAGACTATCACGCAATTTAATTGATCCCCAAAGGTTTTAATTGAATAGCGGAATAGAAAATATGATCAAAAAGAAAGTGTATGTATCTCACACGTACACCACCACACTAGGCCCCAATTACTATTGTTTGTACCCCTAAAAGGATGGTTGAGCAGTAGGAGGAGGAGTATGGAACAGGCAGCACCCTCAAATCTTCAGAAGTATGAGATGAACCCCAAAAACTTGGAAAGGTGGATCTCACACGTACCGACACAGACTATCACGCAATTTAATTGATCCCCAAAGGTTTTAATTGAATAGCGGAATAGAAAATATGATCAAAAAGAAAGTGTATGTATCTCACACGTACACCACCACACTAGGCCCCAATTACTATTGTTTGTACCCCTAAAAGGATGGTTGAGCAGTAGGAGGAGGAGTATGGAACAGGCAGCACCCTCAAATCTTCAGAAGTATGAGATGAACCCCAAAAACTTGGAAAGGTGGATCTCACACGTACCGACACAGACTATCACGCAATTTAATTGATCCCCAAAGGTTTTAATTGAATAGCGGAATAGAAAATATGATCAAAAAGAAAGTGTATGTATCTCACACGTACACCACCACACTAGGCCCCAATTACTATTGTTTGTACCCCTAAAAGGATGGTTGAGGAGTAGGAGGAGGAGTATGGAACAGGCAGCACCCTCAAATCTTCAGAAGTATGAGATGAACCCCAAAAACTTGGAAAGGTGGATCTCACACGTACCGATACAGACTATCACGCAATTTAATTGATCCCCAAAGGTTTTAATTGAATAGCGGAATAGAAAATATGATCAAAAAGAAAGTGTATGTATCTCACACGTACACCACCACACTAGACCCCAATTACTATTGTTTGTACCCCTAAAAGGATGGTTGAGGAGTAGGAGGAGGAGTATGGAACAGGCAGCACCCTCAAATCTTCAGAAGTATGAGATGAACCCCAAAAACTTGGAAAGGTGGATCTCACACGTACCGACACAGACTATCACGCAATTTAATTGATCCCCAAAGGTTTTATTTGAATAGCGGAATAGAAAATATGATCAAAAAGAAAGTGTATGTATCTCACACGTACACCACCACACTAGGCCCCAATTACTATTGTTGGTACCCCTAAAAGGATGGTTGAGGAGTAGGAGGAGGAGTATGGAACAGGCAGCACCCTCAAATCTTCAGAAGTATGAGATGAACCCCAAAAACTTGGAAAGGTGGATCTCACACGTACCGACACAGACTATCACGCAATTTAATTGATCCCCAAAGGTTTTAATTGAATAGCGGAATAGAAAATATGATCAAAAAGAAAGTGTATGTATCTCAAACGTACACCACCACACTAGGCCCCAATTACTATTGTTTGTACCCCTAAAAGGATGGTTGAGGAGTAGGAGGAGGAGTATGGAACAGGCAGCACCCTCAAATCTTCAGAAGTATGAGATGAACCCCAAAAACTTGGAAAGGTGGATCTCACACGTACCGACACAGACTATCACGCAATTTAATTGATCCCCAAAGGTTTTAATTGAATAGCGGAATAGAAAATATGATCAAAAAGAAAGTGTATGTATCTCACACGTACACCACCACACTAGGCCCCAATTACTATTGTTTGTACCCCTAAAAGGATGGTTGAGCAGTAGGAGGAGGAGTATGGAACAGGCAGCACCCTCAAATCTTCAGAAGTATGAGATGAACCCCAAAAACTTGGAAAGGTGGATCTCACACGTACCGACACAGACTATCACGCAATTTAATTGATCCCCAAAGGTTTTAATTGAATAGCGGAATAGAAAATATGATCAAAAAGAAAGTGTATGTATCTCACACGTACACCACCACACTAGGCCCCAATTACTATTGTTTGTACCCCTAAAAGGATGGTTGAGCAGTAGGAGGAGGAGTATGGAACAGGCAGCACCCTCAAATCTTCAGAAGTATGAGATGAACCCCAAAAACTTGGAAAGGTGGATCTCACACGTACCGACACAGACTATCACGCAATTTAATTGATCCCCAAAGGTTTTAATTGAATAGCGGAATAGAAAATATGATCAAAAAGAAAGTGTATGTATCTCACACGTACACCACCACACTAGGCCCCAATTACTATTGTTTGTACCCCTAAAAGGATGGTTGAGGAGTAGGAGGAGGAGTATGGAACAGGCAGCACCCTCAAATCTTCAGAAGTATGAGATGAACCCCAAAAACTTGGAAAGGTGGATCTCACACGTACCGATACAGACTATCACGCAATTTAATTGATCCCCAAAGGTTTTAATTGAATAGCGGAATAGAAAATATGATCAAAAAGAAAGTGTATGTATCTCACACGTACACCACCACACTAGACCCCAATTACTATTGTTTGTACCCCTAAAAGGATGGTTGAGGAGTAGGAGGAGGAGTATGGAACAGGCAGCACCCTCAAATCTTCAGAAGTATGAGATGAACCCCAAAAACTTGGAAAGGTGGATCTCACACGTACCGACACAGACTATCACGCAATTTAATTGATCCCCAAAGGTTTTAATTGAATAGCGGAATAGAAAATATGATCAAAAAGAAAGTGTATGTATCTCACACGTACACCACCACACTAGGCCCCAATTACTATTGTTGGTACCCCTAAAAGGATGGTTGAGGAGTAGGAGGAGGAGTATGGAACAGGCAGCACCCTCAAATCTTCAGAAGTATGAGATGAACCCCAAAAACTTGGAAAGGTGGATCTCACACGTACCGACACAGACTATCACGCAATTTAATTGATCCCCAAAGGTTTTAATTGAATAGCGGAATAGAAAATATGATCAAAAAGAAAGTGTATGTATCTCAAACGTACACCACCACACTAGGCCCCAATTACTATTGTTTGTACCCCTAAAAGGATGGTTGAGGAGTAGGAGGAGGAGTATGGAACAGGCAGCACCCTCAAATCTTCAGAAGTATGAGATGAGCCCCAAAAACTTGGAAAGGTGGATCTCACACGTACCGACACAGACTATCACGCAATTTAATTGATCCCCAAAGGTTTTAATTGAATAGCGGAATAGAAAATATGATCAAAAAGAAAGTGTATGTATCTCACACGTACACCACCACACTAGGCCCCAATTACTATTGTTTGTACCCCTAAAAGGATGGTTGAGGAGTAGGAGGAGGAGTATGGAACAGGCAGCACCCTCAAATCTTCAGAAGTATGAGATGAACCCCAAAAACTTGGAAAGGTGGATCTCACACGTACCGACACAGACTATCACGCAATTTAATTGATCCCCAAAGGTTTTAATTGAATAGCGGAATAGAAAATATGATCAAAAAGAAAGTGTATGTATCTCACACGTACACCACCACACTAGGCCCCAATTACCATTGTTTGTACCCCTAAAAGGATGGTTGAGCAGTAGGAGGAGGAGTATGGAACAGGCAGCACCCTCAAATCTTCAGAAGTATGAGATGAACCCCAAAAACTTGGAAAGGTGGATCTCACACGTACCGACACAGACTATCAACGCAATTTAATTGATCCCCAAAGGTTTTAATTGAATAGCGGAATAGAAAATATGATCAAAAAGAAAGTGTATGTATCTCACACGTACACCACCACACTAGGCCCCAATTACTATTGTTTGTACCCCTAAAAGGATGGTTGAGGAGTAGGAGGAGGAGTATGGAACAGGCAGCACCCTCAAATCTTCAGAAGTATGAGATGAACCCCAAAAACTTGGAAAGGTGGATCTCACACGTACCGATACAGACTGTCACGCAATTTAATTGATCCCCAAAGGTTTTAATTGAATAGCGGAATAGAAAATATGATCAAAAAGAAAGTGTATGTATCTCACACGTACACCACCACACTAGGCCCCAATTACTATTGTTTGTACCCCTAAAAGGATGGTTGAGGAGTAGGAGGAGGAGTATGGAACAGGCAGCACCCTCAAATCTTCAGAAGTATGAGATGAACCCCAAAAACTTGGAAAGGTGGATCTCACACGTACCGATACAGACTATCACGCAATTTAATTGATCCCCAAAGGTTTTAATTGAATAGCGGAATAGAAAATATGATCAAAAAGAAAGTGTATGTATCTCACACGTACACCACCACACTAGACCCCAATTACTATTGTTTGTACCCCTAAAAGGATGGTTGAGGAGTAGGAGGAGGAGTATGGAACAGGCAGCACCCTCAAATCTTCAGAAGTATGAGATGAACCCCAAAAACTTGGAAAGGTGGATCTCACACGTACCGACACAGACTATCACGCAATTTAATTGATCCCCAAAGGTTTTAATTGAATAGCGGAATAGAAAATATGATCAAAAAGAAAGTGTATGTATCTCACACATACACCACCACACTAGGCCCCAATTACTATTGTTTGTACCCCTAAAAGGATGGTTGAGGAGTAGGAGGAGGAGTATGGAACAGACAGCACCCTCAAATCTTCAGAAGTATGAGATGAACCCCAAAAACTTGGAAAGGTGGATCTCACACGTACCGACACAGACTATCACGCAATTTAATTGATCCCCAAAGGTTTTAATTGAATAGCGGAATAGAAAATATGATCAAAAAGAAAGTGTATGTATCTCACACGTACACCACCACACTAGGCCCCAATTACTATTGTTTGTATCCCTAAAAGGATGGTTGAGGAGTAGGAGGAGGAGTATGGAACAGGCAGCACCCTCAAATCTTCAGAAGTATGAAATGAACCCCAAAAACTTGGAAAGGTGGATCTCACACGTACCGACACAGACTATCACGCAATTTAATTGATCCCCAAAGGTTTTAATTGAATAGCGGAATAGAAAATATGATCAAAAAGAAAGTGTATGTATCTCACACGTACACCACCACACTAGGCCCCAATTACTATTGTTTGTACCCCTAAAAGGATGGTTGAGCAGTAGGAGGAGGAGTATGGAACAGGCAGCACCCTCAAATCTTCAGAAGTATGAGATGAACCCCAAATACTTGGAAAGGTGGATCTCACACGTACCGACACAGACTATCACGCAATTTAATTGATCCCCAAAGGTTTTAATTGAATAGCGGAATAGAAAATATGATCAAAAAGAAAGTGTATGTATCTCACACGTACACCACCACACTAGGCCCCAATTACTATTGTTTGTACCCCTAAAAGGATGGTTGAGGAGTAGGAGGAGGAGTATGGAACAGGCAGCACCCTCAAATCTTCAGAAGTATGAGATGAACCCCAAAAACTTGGAAAGGTGGATCTCACACGTACCGACACAGACTATCACGCAATTTAATTGATCCCCAAAGGTTTTAATTGAATAGCGGAATAGAAAATATGATCAAAAAGAAAGTGTATGTATCTCACACGTACACCACCACACTAGGCCCCAATTACTATTATTTGTACCCCTAAAAGGATGGTTGAGGAGTAGGAGGAGGAGTATGGAACAGGCAGCACCCTCAAATCTTCAGAAGTATGAGATGAACCCCAAAAACTTGGAAAGGTGGATCTCACACGTACCGACACAGACTATCACGCAATTTAATTGATCCCCAAAGGTTTTAATTGAATAGCGGAATAGAAAATATGATCAAAAAGAAAGTGTATGTATCTCACACGTACACCACCACACTAGGCCCCAATTACTATTGTTTGTACCCCTAAAAGGATGGTTGAGGAGTAGGAGGAGGAGTATGGAACAGGCAGCACCCTCAAATCTTCAGAAGTATGAGATGAACCCCAAAAACTTGGAAAGGTGGATCTCACACGTACCGACACAGACTATCACGCAATTTAATTGATCCCCAAAGGTTTTAATTGAATAGCGGAATAGAAAATATGATCAAAAAGAAAGTGTATGTATCTCACACGTACACCACCACACTAGGCCCCAATTACTATTGTTTGTACCCCTAAAAGGATGGTTGAGGAGTAGGAGGAGGAGTATGGAACAGGCAGCACCCTCAAATCTTCAGAAGTATGAGATGAACCCCAAAAACTTGGAAAGGTGGATCTCACACGTACCGACACAGACTATCACGCAATTTAATTGATCCCCAAAGGTTTTAATTGAATAGCGGAATAGAAAATATGATCAAAAAGAAAGTGTATGTATCTCACACGTACACCACCACACTAGGCCCCAATTACCATTGTTTGTACCCCTAAAAGGATGGTTGAGCAGTAGGAGGAGGAGTATGGAACAGGCAGCACCCTCAAATCTTCAAAAGTATGAGATGAACCCCAAAAACTTGGAAAGGTGGATCTCACACGTACCGACACAGACTATCAACGCAATTTAATTGATCCCCAAAGGTTTTAATTGAATAGCGGAATAGAAAATATGATCAAAAAGAAAGTGTATGTATCTCACACGTACACCACCACACTAGGCCCCAATTACTATTGTTTGTACCCCTAAAAGGATGGTTGAGGAGTAGGAGGAGGAGTATGGAACAGGCAGCACCCTCAAATCTTCAGAAGTATGAGATGAACCCCAAAAACTTGGAAAGGTGGATCTCACACGTACCGATACAGACTATCACGCAATTTAATTGATCCCCAAAGGTTTTAATTGAATAGCGGAATAGAAAATATGATCAAAAAGAAAGTGTATGTATCTCACACGTACACCACCACACTAGACCCCAATTACTATTGTTTGTACCCCTAAAAGGATGGTTGAGGAGTAGGAGGAGGAGTATGGAACAGGCAGCACCCTCAAATCTTCAGAAGTATGAGATGAACCCCAAAAACTTGGAAAGGTGGATCTCACACGTACCGACACAGACTATCACGCAATTTAATTGATCCCCAAAGGTTTTAATTGAATAGCGGAATAGATAATATGATCAAAAAGAAAGTGTATGTATCTCACACGTACACCACCACACTAGGCCCCAATTACTATTGTTTGTACCCCTAAAAGGATGGTTGAGGAGTAGGAGGAGGAGTATGGAACAGGCAGCACCCTCAAATCTTCAGAAGTATGAGATGAACCCCAAAAACTTGGAAAGGTGGATCTCACACGTACCGATACAGACTATCACGCAATTTAATTGATCCCCAAAGGTTTTAATTGAATAGCGGAATAGAAAATATGATCAAAAAGAAAGTGTATGTATCTCACACGTACACCACCACACTAGACCCCAATTACTATTGTTTGTACCCCTAAAAGGATGGTTGAGGAGTAGGAGGAGGAGTATGGAACAGGCAGCACCCTCAAATCTTCAGAAGTATGAGATGAACCCCAAAAACTTGGAAAGGTGGATCTCACACGTACCGACACAGACTATCACGCAATTTAATTGATCCCCAAAGGTTTTAATTGAATAGCGGAATAGAAAATATGATCAAAAAGAAAGTGTATGTATCTCACACGTACACCACCACACTAGGCCCCAATTACTATTGTTTGTACCCCTAAAAGGATGGTTGAGGAGTAGGAGGAGGAGTATGGAACAGGCAGCACCGTCAAATCTTCAGAAGTATGAGATGAACCCCAAAAACTTGGAAAGGTGGATCTCACACGTACCGACACAGACTATCACGCAATTTAATTGATCCCCAAAGGTTTTAATTGAATAGCGGAATAGAAAATATGATCAAAAAGAAAGTGTATGTATCTCACACGTACACCACCACACTAGGCCCCAATTACTATTGTTTGTATCCCTAAAAGGATGGTTGAGGAGTAGGAGGAGGAGTATGGAACAGGCAGCACCCTCAAATCTTCAGAAGTATGAAATGAACCCCAAAAACTTGGAAAGGTGGATCTCACACGTACCGACACAGACTATCACGCAATTTAATTGATCCCCAAAGGTTTCAATTGAATAGCGGAATAGAAAATATGATCAAAAAGAAAGTGTATGTATCTCACACGTACACCACCACACTAGGCCCCAATTACTATTGTTTGTACCCCTAAAAGGATGGTTGAGCAGTAGGAGGAGGAGTATGGAACAGGCAGCACCCTCAAATCTTCAGAAGTATGAGATGAACCCCAAAAACTTGGAAAGGTGGATCTCACACGTACCGACACAGACTATCACGCAATTTAATTGATCCCCAAAGGTTTTAATTGAATAGCGGAATAGAAAATATGATCAAAAAGAAAGTGTATGTATCTCACACGTACACCACCACACTAGGCCCCAATTACTATTGTTTGTACCCCTAAAAGGATGGTTGAGGAGTAGGAGGAGGAGTATGGAACAGGCAGCACCCTCAAATCTTCAGAAGTATGAGATGAACCCCAAAAACTTGGAAAGGTGGATCTCACACATACCGACACAGACTATCACGCAATTTAATTGATCCCCAAAGGTTTTAATTGAATAGCGGAATAGAAAATATGATCAAAAAGAAAGTGTATGTATCTCACACGTACACCACCACACTAGGCCCCAATTACTATTGTTTGTACCCCTAAAAGGATGGTTGAGGAGTAGGAGGAGGAGTATGGAACAGGCAGCACCCTCAAATCTTCAGAAGTATGAGATGAACCCCAAAAACTTGGAAAGGTGGATCTCACACGTACCGACACAGACTATCACGCAATTTAATTGATCCCCAAAGGTTTTAATTGAATAGCGGAATAGAAAATATGATCAAAAAGAAAGTGTATGTATCTCACACGTACACCACCACACTAGGCTCCAATTACTATTGTTTGTACCCCTAAAAGGATCGTTGAGCAGTAGGAGGAGGAGTATGGAACAGGCAGCACCCTCAAATCTTCAGAAGTTACATAGTTACATAGTTACATAGTAGGTGAGGTTGAATAAAGACAATAGTCCATCCAGTTCAACCTGTGTAGGCATGTGTGGCTGTAATCATCTCCCATACCCCTGAATGTTCTGATCCTTGAGATGTAAGTCTAAGAGTCTTTTGAAAGCCACCATACTACCCGCAGAAACCACCTCTTGTGGTAGAGAATTCCACAATCTTGTAGCCCTAACCGTAAAGAACCCCCCGCGTTGCCTGAGGTTAAAACGCTTCTCCTCTAATCGCATTGTATGCCCTCGAGTCCTCATGCAATCCCTTCGAATGAACAGCTTTTTTTCTAAGCTGGGATCCCCATTAAGATATTTATAAATTGCTATCATGTCCCCCCTCAGACGTCTCTTCTCCAGGGAGAATAAATCGAGCGATTGTAGACGCTCTTCATAGTCAAGGTCCTCCAATTCCCTAATTAGTTTAGTTGCCCTTCTCTGGACTCTCTCCAGCTCCAACACATCCCTCCTGAGGACTGGCGACCAGAACTGGACGGAATACTCCAGATGCGGTCGGACCAGAGTTTTATAAAGTGGAAGGATTATAGTCTTATCTCTGGAATGCATCCCTTTCTTTATGCATGCTAATATTCTGTTGGCTTTGGAAGCTGCCGCTTGACATTGCATGCTGTTTCCTAATCTATCATCAACCAATACTCCCAGATCCTTCTCCATTTTTGATTCCCCCAAGGGCTCCCCTCCTAACGTGTATTGTGATTTTATGTTTTTAGTCCCCAAGTGCAAAACCTTACACTTCTCCACGTTAAACCTCATTTGCCATGTCGTTGCCCACTCTGTTATTTTGTCCAGGTCATTCTGCAGGATATCTGCTTCATGTTGTGAAGTTATTGCCCTGCCCAATTTTGTGTCTTCTGCAAAAACTGATATCGAACTACTGATCCCGACCTCAATGTTGTTTATGAATAAATTGAACAAGGTTGGTCCCAGGACTGAGCCTTGGGGGACCCCGCTTACCACCTCAGACCAGTCTGAGTATGCGCTGTTTATTACTACCCTTTGGACCCGCCTTTTTAGCCAGTTCCGTATCCAAGAGCAAACCCTGCTATCGATACCTGCAGACCTTATTTTATAAATTAAGCGCTTGTGGGGAACTGTATCAAACGCCTTAGCGAAATCCAAGTACACCACATCCACTGGTCTCCCCCTATCTAGCTCACAGCTCACCTCCTCGTAGAATGTAAGGAGATTGGTTTGACAAGAACGCCCATTTGTAAACCCGTGCTGATTACTGCTGATGATGTTGTTGTCCTTAGCAAACTCTACAATATAGTCCCTTATCATCCCCTCCAGAAGTTTACATACTACTGATGTCAAACTGACAGGCCTATAATTTCCCGGGATATGCCTCTGGCCCTTTTTGAATATTGGAATCACGTTAGCTTTCTTCCAATCCCCTGGTACATCTCCTGTCCTAATACTGTCAGCAAAGATCAGGAACAGTGGTCTCGATATAACTTTACTGAGTTCCTTGAGTACTCTCGGATGTATGCCATCCGGTCCTGGTGATTTGTTTGTGTTAAGTTTATCCAGCCTTTCCCTGATTTCCCCCTCTGTTAGCCATGGTGGCAAGTCCTGTTTATTACTACTAACCATACAGTCATGGTCAGTGTACTCCTCCTTTTCCTGTGTAAAGACTGACGAGAAAAAAGCATTTAGCACGGTTGCTTTTTCAGTGTCCTCTGTAACCATCCTCCCATCATTGTTAATTATGTGTGCAATATGCTCTGCCTTAGTTTTTTTGCTGTTGATATATTTAAAGAATTTCTTTGGGTTTTTTTTACTATCCTCCGCTATTTGTCTCTCAAAGTTGATTTTAGCCATCTTGATTTCTTGTTTACTTTTCTTATTTGCCTCCTTGTATTGCTCGAAAGCCGATACTGTGCCCTCTGATTTATACTTCTTGAAGGCCAATTTTTTCCCCCTAATAAGTTTTATGACGCTACAGTTTAGCCAGCCAGGTTTGGCTTTGTCTCTTCTAAATTTATTTCCCATAGGAATGCACTGCAAGATGCCTTTGCCTAATATGTTCCTAAAGCATTCCCATTTTTCCTCTGTGGTCAGGGATCCCAGGGTTTGGTCCCAGTTTACCTTTTCCATCATTGAGTACAATTTTGGAAAGTTTGCCCTTCTGAAGTTTAGGGTTCTTATGTTCCCCACTTGTCTTGTTATGTTGTTATTTACACTAAATGTGATCATCCTGTGATCGCTAGAGCCCAGGTTGTCCTGGACTCCTACCTCCGAGATTATGTCTGGGTCATTAGTGAGCAATAGATCCAGGACTGCGTTTTCTCTGGTGGGGGAATCCACCAACTGTGACATGTAATTATCCAGTAAGATTTCCGTGAATAGGCGGGCCTTCTGTGAACCCCAAAAACTTGGAAAGGTGGATCTCACACGTACCGACACAGACTATCACGCAATTTAATTGATCCCCAAAGGTTTTAATTGAATAGCGGAATAGAAAATATGATCAAAAAGAAAGTGTATGTATCTCACACGTACACCGCCACACTAGGCCCCAATTACTATTGTTTGTACCCCTAAAAGGATGGTTGAGGAGTAGGAGGAGGAGTATGGAACAGGCAGCACCCTCAAATCTTCAGAAGTATGAGATGAACCCCAAAAACTTGGAAAGGTGGATCTCACACGTACCGACACAGACTATCATGCAATTTAATTGAACCCCAAAGGTTTTAATTGAATAGCGGAATAGAAAATATGATCAAAAAGAAAGTGTATGTATCTCACACGTACACCACCACACTAGGCCCCAATTACTATTGTTTGTACCCCTAAAAGGATGGTTGAGGAGTAGGAGGAGGAGTATGGAACAGGCAGCACCCTCAAATCTTCAGAAGTATGAGATGAACCCCAAAAACTTGGAAAGGTGGATCTCACACGTACCGACACAGACTATCACGCAATTTAATTGATCCCCAAAGGTTTTAATTGAATAGCGGAATAGAAAATATGATCAAAAAGAAAGTGTATGTATCTCACACGTACACCACCACACTAGGCCCCAATTACTATTGTTTGTACCCCTAAAAGGATGGTTGAGCAGTAGGAGGAGGAGTATGGAACAGGCAGCACCCTCAAATCTTCAGAAGTATGAGATGAACCCCAAAAACTTGGAAAGGTGGATCTCACACGTACCGACACAGACTATCACGCAATTTAATTGATCCCCAAAGGTTTTAATTGAATAGCGGAATAGAAAATATGATCAAAAAGAAAGTGTATGTATCTAACACTTACACCACCACACTAGGCCCCAATTACTATTGTTTGTACCCCTAAAAGGATGGTTGAGGAGTAGGAGGAGGAGTATGGAACAGGCAGCACCCTCAAATCTTCAGAAGTATGAGATGAACCCCAAAAACTTGGAAAGGTGGATCTCACACGTACCGACACAGACTATCACGCAATTTAATTGATCCCCAAAGGTTTTAATTGAATAGCATGATCAAAAAGAAAGTGTATGTATCTCACACGTACACCACCACACTAGGCCCCAATTACTATTGTTTGTACCCCTAAAAGGATGGTTGAGCAGTAGGAGGAGGAGTATGGAACAGGCAGCACCCTCAAATCTTCAGAAGTATGAGATGAACCCCAAAAACTTGGAAAGGTGGATCTCACACGTACCGACACAGACTATCACGCAATTTAATTGATCCCCAAAGGTTTTAATTGAATAGCGGAATAGAAAATATGATCAAAAAGAAAGTGTATGTATCTCACACGTACACCACCACACTAGGCCCCAATTACTATTGTTTGTACCCCTAAAAGGATGGTTGAGCAGTAGGAGGAGGAGTATGGAACAGGCAGCACCCTCAAATCTTCAGAAGTATGAGATGAACCCCAAAAACTTGGAAAGGTGGATCTCACACGTACCGACACAGACTATCACGCAATTTAATTGATCCCCAAAGGTTTTAATTGAATAGCGGAATAGAAAATATGATCAAAAAGAAAGTGTATGTATCTCACACGTACACCACCACACTAGGCCCCAATTACTATTGTTTGTACCCCTAAAAGGATGGTTGAGGAGTAGGAGGAGGAGTATGGAACAGGCAGCACCCTCAAATCTTCAGAAGTATGAGATGAACCCCAAAAACTTGGAAAGGTGGATCTCACACGTACCGACACAGACTATCACGCAATTTAATTGATCCCCAAAGGTTTTAATTGAATAGCGGAATAGAAAATATGATCAAAAAGAAAGTGTATGTATCTCACACGTACACCACCACACTAGGCCCCAATTACTATTGTTTGTACCCCTAAAAGGATGGTTGAGGAGTAGGAGGAGGAGTATGGAACAGGCAGCACCCTCAAATCTTCAGAAGTATGAGATGAACCCCAAAAACTTGGAAAGGTGGATCTCACACGTACCGACACAGACTATCACGCAATTTAATTGATCCCCAAAGGTTTTAATTGAATAGCGGAATAGAAAATATGATCAAAAAGAAAGTGTATGTATCTCACACGTACACCACCACACTAGGCCCCAATTACTATTGTTTGTACCCCTAAAAGGATGGTTGAGGAGTAGGAGGAGGAGTATGGAACAGGCAGCACCCTCAAATCTTCAGAAGTATGAGATGAACCCCAAAAACTTGGAAAGGTGGATCTCACACGTACCGACACAGACTATCACGCAATTTAATTGATCCCCAAAGGTTTTAATTGAATAGCATGATCAAAAAGAAAGTGTATGTATCTCACACGTACACCACCACACTAGGCCCCAATTACTATTGTTTGTACCCCAAAAAGGATGGTTGAGCAGTAGGAGGAGGAGTATGGAACAGGCAGCACCCTCAAATCTTCAGAAGTATGAGATGAACCCCAAAAACTTGGAAAGGTGGATCTCACACGTACCGACACAGACTATCACGCAATTTAATTGATCCCCAAAGGTTTTAATTGAATAGCGGAATAGAAAATATGATCAAAAAGAAAGTGTATGTATCTCACACGTACACCACCACACTAGGCCCCAATTACTATTGTTTGTACCCCTAAAAGGATGGTTGAGCAGTAGGAGGAGGAGTATGGAACAGGCAGCACCCTCAAATCTTCAGAAGTATGAGATGAACCCCAAAAACTTGGAAAGGTGGATCTCACACGTACCGACACAGACTATCACGCAATTTAATTGATCCCCAAAGGTTTTAATTGAATAGCGGAATAGAAAATATGATCAAAAAGAAAGTGTATGTATCTCACACGTACACCACCACACTAGGCCCCAATTACTATTGTTTGTACCCCTAAAAGGATGGTTGAGGAGTAGGAGGAGGAGTATGGAACAGGCAGCACCCTCAAATCTTCAGAAGTATGAGATGAACCCCAAAAACTTGGAAAGGTGGATCTCACACGTACCGACACAGACTATCACGCAATTTAATTGATCCCCAAAGGTTTTAATTGAATAGCGGAATAGAAAATATGATCAAAAAGAAAGTGTATGTATCTCACACGTACACCACCACACTAGGCCCCAATTACTATTGTTTGTACCCCTAAAAGGATGGTTGAGGAGTAGGAGGAGGAGTATGGAACAGGCAGCACCCTCAAATCTTCAGAAGTATGAGATGAACCCCAAAAACTTGGAAAGGTGGATCTCACACGTACCGACACAGACTATCACGCAATTTAATTGATCCCCAAAGGTTTTAATTGAATAGCGGAATAGAAAATATGATCAAAAAGAAAGTGTATGTATCTCACACGTACACCACCACACTAGGCCCCAATTACTATTGTTTGTACCCCTAAAAGGATGGTTGAGGAGTAGGAGGAGGAGTATGGAACAGGCAGCACCCTCAAATCTTCAGAAGTATGAGATGAACCCCAAAAACTTGGAAAGGTGGATCTCACACGTACCGACACAGACTATCACGCAATTTAATTGATCCCCAAAGGTTTTAATTGAATAGCGGAATAGAAAATATGATCAAAAAGAAAGTGTATGTATCTCACACGTACACCACCACACTAGGCCCCAATTACTATTGTTTGTACCCCTAAAAGGATGGTTGAGCAGTAGGAGGGGGAGTATGGAACAGGCAGCACCCTCAAATCTTCAGAAGTATGAGATGAACCCCAAAAACTTGGAAAGGTGGATCTCACACGTACCGACACAGACTATCACGCAATTTAATTGATCCCCAAAGGTTTTAATTGAATAGCGGAATAGAAAATATGATCAAAAAGAAAGTGTATGTATCTCACACGTACACCACCACACTAGGCCCCAATTACTATTGTTTGTACCCCTAAAAGGATGGTTGAGGAGTAGGAGGAGGAGTATGGAACAGGCAGCACCCTCAAATCTTCAGAAGTATGAGATGAACCCCAAAAACTTGGAAAGGTGGATCTCACACATACCGACACAGACTATCACGCAATTTAATTGATCCCCAAAGGTTTTAATTGAATAGCGGAATAGAAAATATGATCAAAAAGAAAGTGTATGTATCTCACACGTACACCACCACACTAGGCCCCAATTACTATTGTTTGTACCCCTAAAAGGATGGTTGAGGAGTAGGAGGAGGAGTATGGAACAGGCAGCACCCTCAAATCTTCAGAAGTATGAGATGAACCCCAAAAACTTGGAAAGGTGGATCTCACACGTACCGACACAGACTATCACGCAATTTAATTGATCCCCAAAGGTTTTAATTGAATAGCGGAATAGAAAATATGATCAAAAAGAAAGTGTATGTATCTCACACGTACACCACCACACTAGGCCCCAATTACTATTGTTTGTACCCCTAAAAGGATGGTTGAGCAGTAGGAGGAGGAGTATGGAACAGGCAGCACCCTCAAATCTTCAGAAGTATGAGATGAACCCCAAAAACTTGGAAAGGTGGATCTCACACGTACCGACACAGACTATCACGCAATTTAATTGATCCCCAAAGGTTTTAATTGAATAGCGGAATAGAAAATATGATCAAAAAATAAGTGTATGTATCTCACACGTACACCACCACACTAGGCCCCAATTACTATTGTTTGTACCCCTAAAAGGATGGTTGAGGAGTAGGAGGAGGAGTATGGAACAGGCAGCACCCTCAAATCTTCAGAAGTATGAGATGAACCCCAAAAACTTGGAAAGGTGGATCTCACACGTACCGACACAGACTATCACGCAATTTAATTGATCCCCAAAGGTTTTAATTGAATAGCGGAATAGAAAATATGATCAAAAAGAAAGTGTATGTATCTCACACGTACACCGCCACACTAGGCCCCAATTACTATTGTTTGTACCCCTAAAAGGATGGTTGAGGAGTAGGAGGAGGAGTATGGAACAGGCAGCACCCTCAAATCTTCAGAAGTATGAGATGAACCCCAAAAACTTGGAAAGGTGGATCTCACACGTACCGACACAGACTATCACGCAATTTAATTGAACCCCAAAGGTTTTAATTGAATAGCGGAATAGAAAATATGATCAAAAAGAAAGTGTATGTATCTCACACGTACACCACCACACTAGGCCCCAATTACTATTGTTTGTACCCCTAAAAGGATGGTTGAGGAGTAGGAGGAGGAGTATGGAACAGGCAGCACCCTCAAATCTTCAGAAGTATGAGATGAACCCCAAAAACTTGGAAAGGTGGATCTCACACGTACCGACACAGACTATCACGCAATTTAATTGATCCCCAAAGGTTTTAATTGAATAGCGGAATAGAAAATATGATCAAAAAGAAAGTGTATGTATCTCACACGTACACCACCACACTAGGCCCCAATTACTATTGTTTGTACCCCTAAAAGGATGGTTGAGCAGTAGGAGGAGGAGTATGGAACAGGCAGCACCCTCAAATCTTCAGAAGTATGAGATGAACCCCAAAAACTTGGAAAGGTGGATCTCACACGTACCGACACAGACTATCACGCAATTTAATTGATCCCCAAAGGTTTTAATTGAATAGCGGAATAGAAAATATGATCAAAAAGAAAGTGTATGTATCTCACACGTACACCACCACACTAGGCCCCAATTACTATTGTTTGTACCCCTAAAAGGATGGTTGAGGAGTAGGAGGAGGAGTATGGAACAGGCAGCACCCTCAAATCTTCAGAAGTATGAGATGAACCCCAAAAACTTGGAAAGGTGGATCTCACACGTACCGACACAGACTATCACGCAATTTAATTGATCCCCAAAGGTTTTAATTGAATAGCATGATCAAAAAGAAAGTGTATGTATCTCACACGTACACCACCACACTAGGCCCCAATTACTATTGTTTGTACCCCTAAAAGGATGGTTGAGTAGTAGGAGGAGGAGTATGGAACAGGCAGCACCCTCAAATCTTCAGAAGTATGAGATGAACCCCAAAAACTTGGAAAGGTGGATCTCACACGTACCGACACAGACTATCACGCAATTTAATTGATCCCCAAAGGTTTTAATTGAATAGCGGAATAGAAAATATGATCAAAAAGAAAGTGTATGTATCTCACACGTACACCACCACACTAGGCCCCAATTACTATTGTTTGTACCCCTAAAAGGATGGTTGAGCAGTAGGAGGAGGAGTATGGAACAGGCAGCACCCTCAAATCTTCAGAAGTATGAGATGAACCCCAAAAACTTGGAAAGGTGGATCTCACACGTACCGACACAGACTATCACGCAATTTAATTGATCCCCAAAGGTTTTAATTGAATAGCGGAATAGAAAATATGATCAAAAAGAAAGTGTATGTATCTCACACGTACACCACCACACTAGGCCCCAATTACTATTGTTTGTACCCCTAAAAGGATGGTTGAGGAGTAGGAGGAGGAGTATGGAACAGGCAGCACCCTCAAATCTTCAGAAGTATGAGATGAACCCCAAAAACTTGGAAAGGTGGATCTCACACGTACCGACACAGACTATCACGCAATTTAATTGATCCCCAAAGGTTTTAATTGAATAGCGGAATAGAAAATATGATCAAAAAGAAAGTGTATGTATCTCACACGTACACCACCACACTAGGCCCCAATTACTATTGTTTGTACCCCTAAAAGGATGGTTGAGGAGTAGGAGGAGGAGTATGGAACAGGCAGCACCCTCAAATCTTCAGAAGTATGAGATGAACCCCAAAAACTTGGAAAGGTGGATCTCACACGTACCGACACAGACTATCACGCAATTTAATTGATCCCCAAAGGTTTTAATTGAATAGCGGAATAGAAAATATGATCAAAAAGAAAGTGTATGTATCTCACACGTACACCACCACACTAGGCCCCAATTACTATTGTTTGTACCCCTAAAAGGATGGTTGAGGAGTAGGAGGAGGAGTATGGAACAGGCAGCACCCTCAAATCTTCAGAAGTATGAGATGAACCCCAAAAACTTGGAAAGGTGGATCTCACACGTACCGACACAGACTATCAACGCAATTTAATTGATCCCCAAAGGTTTTAATTGAATAGCGGAATAGAAAATATGATCAAAAAGAAAGTGTATGTATCTCACACGTACACCACCACACTAGGCCCCAATTACTATTGTTTGTACCCCTAAAAGGATGGTTGAGGAGTAGGAGGAGGAGTATGGAACAGGCAGCACCCTCAAATCTTCAGAAGTATGAGATGAACCCCAAAAACTTGGAAAGGTGGATCTCACACGTACCGACACAGACTATCACGCAATTTAATTGATCCCCAAAGGTTTTAATTGAATAGCGGAATAGAAAATATGATCAAAAAGAAAGTGTATGTATCTCACACGTACACCACCACACTAGGCCCCAATTACTATTGTTTGTACCCCTAAAAGGATGGTTGAGGAGTAGGAGGAGGAGTATGGAACAGGCAGCACCCTCAAATCTTCAGAAGTATGAGATGAACCCCAAAAACTTGGAAAGGTGGATCTCACACATACCGATACAGACTATCACGCAATTTAATTGATCCCCAAAGGTTTTAATTGAATAGCGGAATAGAAAATATGATCAAAAAGAAAGTGTATGTATCTCACACGTACACCACCACACTAGACCCCAATTACTATTGTTTGTACCCCTAAAAGGATGGTTGAGGAGTAGGAGGAGGAGTATGGAACAGGCAGCACCCTCAAATCTTCAGAAGTATGAGATGAACCCCAAAAACTTGGAAAGGTGGATCTCACACGTACCGACACAGACTATCACGCAATTTAATTGATCCCCAAAGGTTTTAATTGAATAGCGGAATAGAAAATATGATCAAAAAGAAAGTGTATGTATCTCACACGTACACCACCACACTAGGCCCCAATTACTATTGTTTGTACCCCTAAAAGGATGGTTGAGGAGTAGGAGGAGGAGTATGGAACAGGCAGCACCCTCAAATCTTCAGAAGTATGAGATGAACCCCAAAAACTTGGAAAGGTGGATCTCACACGTACCGACACAGACTATCACGCAATTTAATTGATCCCCAAAGGTTTTAATTGAATAGCGGAATAGAAAATATGATCAAAAAGAAAGTGTATGTATCTCACACGTACACCACCACACTAGGCCCCAATTACTATTGTTTGTATCCCTAAAAGGATGGTTGAGGAGTAGGAGGAGGAGTATGGAACAGGCAGCACCCTCAAATCTTCAGAAGTATGAAATGAACCCCAAAAACTTGGAAAGGTGGATCTCACACGTACCGACACAGACTATCACGCAATTTAATTGATCCCCAAAGGTTTTAATTGAATAGCGGAATAGAAAATATGATCAAAAAGAAAGTGTATGTATCTCACACGTACACCACCACACTAGGCCCCAATTACTATTGTTTGTACCCCTAAAAGGATGGTTGAGCAGTAGGAGGGGGAGTATGGAACAGGCAGCACCCTCAAATCTTCAGAAGTATGAGATGAACCCCATAAACTTGGAAAGGTGGATCTCACACGTACCGACACAGACTATCACGCAATTTAATTGATCCCCAAAGGTTTTAATTGAATAGCGGAATAGAAAATATGATCAAAAAGAAAGTGTATGTATCTCACACGTACACCACCACACGAGGCCCCAATTACTATTGTTTGTACCCCTAAAAGGATGGTTGAGGAGTAGGAGGAGGAGTATGGAACAGGCAGCACCCTCAAATCTTCAGAAGTATGAGATGAACCCCAAAAACTTGGAAAGGTGGATCTCACACATACCGACACAGACTATCACGCAATTTAATTGATCCCCAAAGGTTTTAATTGAATAGCGGAATAGAAAATATGATCAAAAAGAAAGTGTATGTATCTCACACGTACACCACCACACTAGGCCCCAATTACTATTGTTTGTACCCCTAAAAGGATGGTTGAGGAGTAGGAGGAGGAGTATGGAACAGGCAGCACCCTCAAATCTTCAGAAGTATGAGATGAACCCCAAAAACTTGGAAAGGTGGATCTCACACGTACCGACACAGACTATCACGCAATTTAATTGATCCCCAAAGGTTTTAATTGAATAGCGGAATAGAAAATATGATCAAAAAGAAAGTGTATGTATCTCACACGTACACCACCACACTAGGCCCCAATTACTATTGTTTGTACCCCTAAAAGGATGGTTGAGCAGTAGGAGGAGGAGTATGGAACAGGCAGCACCCTCAAATCTTCAGAAGTATGAGATGAACCCCAAAAACTTGGAAAGGTGGATCTCACACGTACCGACACAGACTATCACGCAATTTAATTGATCCCCAAAGGTTTTAATTGAATAGCGGAATAGAAAATATGATCAAAAAATAAGTGTATGTATCTCACACGTACACCACCACACTAGGCCCCAATTACTATTGTTTGTACCCCTAAAAGGATGGTTGAGGAGTAGGAGGAGGAGTATGGAACAGGCAGCACCCTCAAATCTTCAGAAGTATGAGATGAACCCCAAAAACTTGGAAAGGTGGATCTCACACGTACCGACACAGACTATCACGCAATTTAATTGATCCCCAAAGGTTTTAATTGAATAGCGGAATAGAAAATATGATCAAAAAGAAAGTGTATGTATCTCACACGTACACCACCACACTAGGCCCCAATTACTATTGTTTGTACCCCTAAAAGGATGGTTGAGGAGTAGGAGGAGGAGTATGGAACAGGCAGCACCCTCAAATCTTCAGAAGTATGAGATGAACCCCAAAAACTTGGAAAGGTGGATTTCACACGTACCGATACAGACTATCACGCAATTTAATTGATCCCCAAAGGTTTTAATTGAATAGCGGAATAGAAAATATGATCAAAAAGAAAGTGTATGTATCTCACACGTACACCACCACACTAGACCCCAATTACTATTGTTTGTACCCCTAAAAGGATGGTTGAGGAGTAGGAGGAGGAGTATGGAACAGGCAGCACCCTCAAATCTTCACAAGTATGAGATGAACCCCAAAAACTTGGAAAGGTGGATCTCACACGTACCGACACAGACTATCACGCAATTTAATTGATCCCCAAAGGTTTTAATTGAATAGCGGAATAGAAAATAAGATCAAAAAGAAAGTGTATGTATCTCACACGTACACCACCACACTAGGCCCCAATTACTATTGTTGGTACCCCCTAAAAGGATGGTTGAGGAGTAGGAGGAGGAGTATGGAACAGGCAGCACCCTCAAATCTTCAGAAGTATGAGATGAACCCCAAAAACTTGGAAAGGTGGATCTCACACGTACCGACACAGACTATCACGCAATTTAATTGATCCCCAAAGGTTTTAATTGAATAGCGGAATAGAAAATATGATCAAAAAGAAAGTGTATGTATCTCACACGTACACCACCACACTAGGCCCCAATTACTATTGTTTGTACCCCTAAAAGGATGGTTGAGGAGTAGGAGGAGGAGTATGGAACAGGCAGCACCCTCAAATCTTCAGAAGTATGAGATGAACCCCAAAAACTTGGAAAGGTGGATCTCACACGTACCGACACAGACTATCACGCAATTTAATTGATCCCCAAAGGTTTTAATTGAATAGCGGAATAGAAAATATGATCAAAAAGAAAGTGTATGTATCTCACACGTACACCACCACACTAGGCCCCAATTACTATTGTTTGTACCCCTAAAAGGATGGTTGAGGAGTAGGAGGAGGAGTATGGAACAGGCAGCACCCTCAAATCTTCAGAAGTATGAGATGAACCCCAAAAACTTGGAAAGGTGGATCTCACACGTACCGACACAGACTATCACGCAATTTAATTGATCCCCAAAGGTTTTAATTGAATAGCGGAATAGAAAATATGATCAAAAAGAAAGTGTATGTATCTCACACGTACACCACCACACTAGGCCCCAATTACTATTGTTTGTACCCCTAAAAGGATGGTTGAGGAGTAGGAGGAGGAGTATGGAACAGGCAGCACCCTCAAATCTTCAGAAGTATGAGATGAACCCCAAAAACTTGGAAAGGTGGATTTCACACGTACCGATACAGACTATCACGCAATTTAATTGATCCCCAAAGGTTTTAATTGAATAGCGGAATAGAAAATATGATCAAAAAGAAAGTGTATGTATCTCACACGTACACCACCACACTAGACCCCAATTACTATTGTTTGTACCCCTAAAAGGATGGTTGAGGAGTAGGAGGAGGAGTATGGAACAGGCAGCACCCTCAAATCTTCACAAGTATGAGATGAACCCCAAAAACTTGGAAAGGTGGATCTCACACGTACCGACACAGACTATCACGCAATTTAATTGATCCCCAAAGGTTTTAATTGAATAGCGGAATAGAAAATATGATCAAAAAGAAAGTGTATGTATCTCACACGTACACCACCACACTAGGCCCCAATTACTATTGTTGGTACCCCCTAAAAGGATGGTTGAGGAGTAGGAGGAGGAGTATGGAACAGGCAGCACCCTCAAATCTTCAGAAGTATGAGATGAACCCCAAAAACTTGGAAAGGTGGATCTCACACGTACCGACACAGACTATCACGCAATTTAATTGATCCCCAAAGGTTTTAATTGAATAGCGGAATAGAAAATATGATCAAAAAGAAAGTGTATGTATCTCACACGTACACCACCACACTAGGCCCCAATTACTATTGTTTGTACCCCTAAAAGGATGGTTGAGGAGTAGGAGGAGGAGTATCGAACAGGCAGCACCCTCAAATCTTCAGAAGTATGAGATGAACCCCAAAAACTTGGAAAGGTGGATCTCACACGTACCGACACAGACTATCACGCAATTTAATTGATCCCCAAAGGTTTTAATTGAATAGCGGAATAGAAAATATGATCAAAAAGAAAGTGTATGTATCTCACACGTACACCACCACACTAGGCCCCAATTACTATTGTTTGTACCCCTAAAAGGATGGTTGAGGAGTAGGAGGAGGAGTATGGAACAGGCAGCACCCTCAAATCTTCAGAAGTATGAGATGAACCCCAAAAACTTGGAAAGGTGGATCTCACACGTACCGACACAGACTATCACGCAATTTAATTGATCCCCAAAGGTTTTAATTGAATAGCGGAATAGAAAATATGATCAAAAAGAAAGTGTATGTATCTCACACGTACACCACCACACTAGGCCCCAATTACTATTGTTTGTACCCCTAAAAGGATGGTTGAGCAGTAGGAGGAGGAGTATGGAACAGGCAGCACCCTCAAATCTTCAGAAGTATGAGATGAACCCCAAAAACTTGGAAAGGTGGATCTCACACGTACCGACACAGACTATCAACGCAATTTAATTGATCCCCAAAGGTTTTAATTGAATAGCGGAATAGAAAATATGATCAAAAAGAAAGTGTATGTATCTCACACGTACACCACCACACTAGGCCCCAATTACTATTGTTTGTACCCCTAAAAGGATGGTTGAGGAGTAGGAGGAGGAGTATGGAACAGGCAGCACCCTCAAATCTTCAGAAGTATGAGATGAACCCCAAAAACTTGGAAAGGTGGATCTCACACGTACCGACACAGACTATCACGCAATTTAATTGATCCCCAAAGGTTTTAATTGAATAGCGGAATAGAAAATATGATCAAAAAGAAAGTGTATGTATCTCACACGTACACCACCACACTAGGCCCCAATTACTATTGTTTGTACCCCTAAAAGGATGGTTGAGGAGTAGGAGGAGGAGTATGGAACAGGCAGCACCCTCAAATCTTCAGAAGTATGAGATGAACCCCAAAAACTTGGAAAGGTGGATCTCACACGTACCGACACAGACTATCACGCAATTTAATTGATCCCCAAAGGTTTTAATTGAATAGCGGAATAGAAAATATGATCAAAAAGAAAGTGTATGTATCTCACACGTACACCACCACACTAGGCCCCAATTACTATTGTTTGTATCCCTAAAAGGATGGTTGAGGAGTAGGAGGAGGAGTATGGAACAGGCAGCACCCTCAAATCTTCAGAAGTATGAAATGAACCCCAAAAACTTGGAAAGGTGGATCTCACACGTACCGACACAGACTATCACGCAATTTAATTGATCCCCAAAGGTTTTAATTGAATAGCGGAATAGAAAATATGATCAAAAAGAAAGTGTATGTATCTCACACGTACACCACCACACTAGGCCCCAATTACTATTGTTTGTACCCCTAAAAGGATGGTTGAGCAGTAGGAGGGGGAGTATGGAACAGGCAGCACCCTCAAATCTTCAGAAGTATGAGATGAACCCCAAAAACTTGGAAAGGTGGATCTCACACGTACCGACACAGACTATCACGCAATTTAATTGATCCCCAAAGGTTTTAATTGAATAGCGGAATAGAAAATATGATCAAAAAGAAAGTGTATGTATCTCACACGTACACCACCACACTAGGCCCCAATTACTATTGTTTGTACCCCTAAAAGGATGGTTGAGGAGTAGGAGGAGGAGTATGGAACAGGCAGCACCCTCAAATCTTCAGAAGTATGAGATGAACCCCAAAAACTTGGAAAGGTGGATCTCACACATACCGACACAGACTATCACGCAATTTAATTGATCCCCAAAGGTTTTAATTGAATAGCGGAATAGAAAATATGATCAAAAAGAAAGTGTATGTATCTCACACGTACACCACCACACTAGGCCCCAATTACTATTGTTTGTACCCCTAAAAGGATGGTTGAGGAGTAGGAGGAGGAGTATGGAACAGGCAGCACCCTCAAATCTTCAGAAGTATGAGATGAACCCCAAAAACTTGGAAAGGTGGATCTCACACGTACCGACACAGACTATCACGCAATTTAATTGATCCCCAAAGGTTTTAATTGAATAGCGGAATAGAAAATATGATCAAAAAGAAAGTGTATGTATCTCACACGTACACCACCACACTAGGCCCCAATTACTATTGTTTGTACCCCTAAAAGGATGGTTGAGCAGTAGGAGGAGGAGTATGGAACAGGCAGCACCCTCAAATCTTCAGAAGTATGAGATGAACCCCAAAAACTTGGAAAGGTGGATCTCACACGTACCGACACAGACTATCACGCAATTTAATTGATCCCCAAAGGTTTTAATTGAATAGCGGAATAGAAAATATGATCAAAAAATAAGTGTATGTATCTCACACGTACACCACCACACTAGGCCCCAATTACTATTGTTTGTACCCCTAAAAGGATGGTTGAGGAGTAGGAGGAGGAGTATGGAACAGGCAGCACCCTCAAATCTTCAGAAGTATGAGATGAACCCCAAAAACTTGGAAAGGTGGATCTCACACGTACCGACACAGACTATCATGCAATTTAATTGATCCCCAAAGGTTTTAATTGAATAGCGGAATAGAAAATATGATCAAAAAGAAAGTGTATGTATCTCACACGTACACCACCACACTAGGCCCCAATTACTATTGTTTGTACCCCTAAAAGGATGGTTGAGGAGTAGGAGGAGGAGTATGGAACAGGCAGCACCCTCAAATCTTCAGAAGTATGAGATGAACCCCAAAAACTTGGAAAGGTGGATTTCACACGTACCGATACAGACTATCACGCAATTTAATTGATCCCCAAAGGTTTTAATTGAATAGCGGAATAGAAAATATGATCAAAAAGAAAGTGTATGTATCTCACACGTACACCACCACACTAGACCCCAATTACTATTGTTTGTACCCCTAAAAGGATGGTTGAGGAGTAGGAGGAGGAGTATGGAACAGGCAGCACCCTCAAATCTTCAGAAGTATGAAATGAACCCCAAAAACTTGGAAAGGTGGATCTCACACGTACCGACACAGACTATCACGCAATTTAATTGATCCCCAAAGGTTTTAATTGAATAGCGGAATAGAAAATATGATCAAAAAGAAAGTGTATGTATCTCACACGTACACCACCACACTAGGCCCCAATTACTATTGTTTGTACCCCTAAAAGGATGGTTGAGCAGTAGGAGGAGGAGTATGGAACAGGCAGCACCCTCAAATCTTCAGAAGTATGAGATGAACCCCAAAAACTTGGAAAGGTGGATCTCACACGTACCGACACAGACTATCACGCAATTTAATTGATCCCCAAAGGTTTTAATTGAATAGCGGAATAGAAAATATGATCAAAAAGAAAGTGTATGTATCTCACACGTACACCACCACACTAGGCCCCAATTACTATTGTTTGTACCCCTAAAAGGATGGTTGAGGAGTAGGAGGAGGAGTATGGAACAGGCAGCACCCTCAAATCTTCAGAAGTATGAGATGAACCCCAAAAACTTGGAAAGGTGGATCTCACACGTACCGACACAGACTATCACGCAATTTAATTGATCCCCAAAGGTTTTAATTGAATAGCGGAATAGAAAATATGATCAAAAAGAAAGTGTATGTATCTCACACGTACACCACCACACTAGGCCCCAATTACTATTGTTTGTACCCCTAAAAGGATGGTTGAGCAGTAGGAGGAGGAGTATGGAACAGGCAGCACCCTCAAATCTTCAGAAGTATGAGATGAACCCCAAAAACTTGGAAAGGTGGATCTCACACGTACCGACACAGACTATCACGCAATTTAATTGATCCCCAAAGGTTTTAATTGAATAGCGGAATAGAAAATATGATCAAAAAGAAAGTGTATGTATCTCACACTTACACCACCACACTAGGCCCCAATTACTATTGTTTGTACCCCTAAAAGGATGGTTGAGGAGTAGGAGGAGGAGTATGGAACAGGCAGCACCCTCAAATCTTCAGAAGTATGAGATGAACCCCAAAAACTTGGAAAGGTGGATCTCACACGTACCGACACAGACTATCACGCAATTTAATTGATCCCCAAAGGTTTTAATTGAATAGCGGAATAGAAAATATGATCAAAAAGAAAGTGTATGTATCTCACACGTACACCACCACACTAGGCCCCAATTACTATTGTTTGTACCCCTAAAAGGATGGTTGAGCAGTAGGAGGAGGAGTATGGAACAGGCAGCACCCTCAAATCTTCAGAAGTATGAGATGAACCCCAAAAACTTGGAAAGGTGGATCTCACACGTACCGACACAGACTATCACGCAATTTAATTGATCCCCAAAGGTTTTAATTGAATAGCGGAATAGAAAATATGATCAAAAAGAAAGTGTATGTATCTCACACGTACACCACCACACTAGGCCCCAATTACTATTGTTTGTACCCCTAAAAGGATGGTTGAGCAGTAGGAGGAGGAGTATGGAACAGGCAGCACCCTCAAATCTTCAGAAGTATGAGATGAACCCCAAAAACTTGGAAAGGTGGATCTCACACGTACCGACACAGACTATCACGCAATTTAATTGATCCCCAAAGGTTTTAATTGAATAGCGGAATAGAAAATATGATCAAAAAGAAAGTGTATGTATCTCACACGTACACCACCACACTAGGCCCCAATTACTATTGTTTGTACCCCTAAAAGGATGGTTGAGGAGTAGGAGGAGGAGTATGGAACAGGCAGCACCCTCAAATCTTCAGAAGTATGAGATGAGCCCCAAAAACTTGGAAAGGTGGATCTCACACGTACCGATACAGACTATCACGCAATTTAATTGATCCCCAAAGGTTTTAATTGAATAGCGGAATAGAAAATATGATCAAAAAGAAAGTGTATGTATCTCACACGTACACCACCACACTAGGCCCCAATTACTATTGTTTGTACCCCTAAAAGGATGGTTGAGGAGTAGGAGGAGGAGTATGGAACAGGCAGCACCCTCAAATCTTCAGAAGTATGAGATGAACCCCAAAAACTTGGAAAGGTGGATCTCACACGTACCGACACAGACTATCACGCAATTTAATTGATCCCCAAAGGTTTTAATTGAATAGCGGAATAGAAAATATGATCAAAAAGAAAGTGTATGTATCTCACACGTACACCACCACACTAGGCCCCAATTACTATTGTTTGTATCCCTAAAAGGATGGTTGAGGAGTAGGAGGAGGAGTATGGAACAGGCAGCACCCTCAAATCTTCAGAAGTATGAAATGAACCCCAAAAACTTGGAAAGGTGGATCTCACACGTACCGACACAGACTATCACGCAATTTAATTGATCCCCAAAGGTTTTAATTGAATAGCGGAATAGAAAATATGATCAAAAAGAAAGTGTATGTATCTCACACGTACACCACCACACTAGGCCCCAATTACTATTGTTTGTACCCCTAAAAGGATGGTTGAGCAGTAGAAGGAGGAGTATGGAACAGGCAGCACCCTCAAATCTTCAGAAGTATGAGATGAACCCCAAAAACTTGGAAAGGTGGATCTCACACGTACCGACACAGACTATCACGCAATTTAATTGATCCCCAAAGGTTTTAATTGAATAGCGGAATAGAAAATATGATCAAAAAGAAAGTGTATGTATCTCACACGTACACCACCACACTAGGCCCCAATTACTATTGTTTGTACCCCTAAAAGGATGGTTGAGCAGTAGGAGGAGGAGTATGGAACAGGCAGCACCCTCAAATCTTCAGAAGTATGAGATGAACCCCAAAAACTTGGAAAGGTGGATCTCACACGTACCGACACAGACTATCACGCAATTTAATTGATCCCCAAAGGTTTTAATTGAATAGCGGAATAGAAAATATGATCAAAAAGAAAGTGTATGTATCTCACACGTACACCACCACACTAGGCCCCAATTACTATTGTTTGTACCCCTAAAAGGATGGTTGAGGAGTAGGAGGAGGAGTATGGAACAGGCAGCACCCTCAAATCTTCAGAAGTATGAGATGAACCCCAAAAACTTGGAAAGGTGGATCTCACACGTACCGACACAGACTATCACGCAATTTAATTGATCCCCAAAGGTTTTAATTGAATAGCGGAATAGAAAATATGATCAAAAAGAAAGTGTATGTATCTCACACGTACACCACCACACTAGGCCCCAATTACTATTGTTTGTACCCCTAAAAGGATGGTTGAGGAGTAGGAGGAGGAGTATGGAACAGGCAGCACCCTCAAATCTTCAGAAGTATGAGATGAACCCCAAAAACTTGGAAAGGTGGATCTCACACGTACCGACACAGACTATCACGCAATTTAATTGATCCCCAAAGGTTTTAATTGAATAGCGGAATAGAAAATATGATCAAAAAGAAAGTGTATGTATCTCACATGTACACCACCACACTAGGCCCCAATTACTATTGTTTGTACCCCTAAAAGGATGGTTGAGGAGTAGGAGGAGGAGTATGGAACAGGCAGCACCCTCAAATCTTCAGAAGTATGAGATGAACCCCAAAAACTTGGAAAGGTGGATCTCACACGTACCGACACAGACTATCACGCAATTTAATTGATCCCCAAAGGTTTTAATTGAATAGCGGAATAGAAAATATGATCAAAAAGAAAGTGTATGTATCTCACACGTACACCACCACACTAGGCCCCAATTACTATTGTTTGTACCCCTAAAAGGATGGTTGAGGAGTAGGAGGAGGAGTATGGAACAGGCAGCACCCTCAAATCTTCAGAAGTATGAGATGAACCCCAAAAACTTGGAAAGGTGGATCTCACACGTACCGACACAGACTATCACGCAATTCAATTGATCCCCAAAGGTTTTAATTGAATAGCGGAATAGAAAATATGATCAAAAAGAAAGTGTATGTATCTCACACGTACACCACCACACTAGGCCCCAATTACTATTGTTTGTACCCCTAAAAGGATGGTTGAGCAGTAGGAGGAGGAGTATGGAACAGGCAGCACCCTCAAATCTTCAGAAGTATGAGATGAACCCCAAAAACTTGGAAAGGTGGATCTCACACGTACCGACACAGACTATCACGCAATTTAATTGATCCCCAAAGGTTTTAATTGAATAGCGGAATAGAAAATATGATCAAAAAGAAAGTGTATGTATCTCACACGTACACCACCACACTAGGCCCCAATTACTATTGTTTGTACCCCTAAAAGGATGGTTGAGGAGTAGGAGGAGGAGTATGGAACAGGCAGCACCCTCAAATCTTCAGAAGTATGAGATGAACCCCAAAAACTTGGAAAGGTGGATCTCACACGTACCGACACAGACTATCACGCAATTTAATTGATCCCCAAAGGTTTTAATTGAATAGCGGAATAGAAAATATGATCAAAAAGAAAGTGTATGTATCTCACACGTACACCACCACACTAGGCCCCAATTACTATTGTTTGTACCCCTAAAAGGATGGTTGAGCAGTAGGAGGAGGAGTATGGAACAGGCAGCACCCTCAAATCTTCAGAAGTATGAGATGAACCCCAAAAACTTGGAAAGGTGGATCTCACACGTACCGACACAGACTATCACGCAATTTAATTGATCCCCAAAGGTTTTAATTGAATAGCGGAATAGAAAATATGATCAAAAAGAAAGTGTATGTATCTCACACTTACACCACCACACTAGGCCCCAATTACTATTGTTTGTACCCCTAAAAGGATGGTTGAGGAGTAGGAGGAGGAGTATGGAACAGGCAGCACCCTCAAATCTTCAGAAGTATGAGATGAACCCCAAAAACTTGGAAAGGTGGATCTCACACGTACCGACACAGACTATCACGCAATTTAATTGATCCCCAAAGGTTTTAATTGAATAGCGGAATAGAAAATATGATCAAAAAGAAAGTGTATGTATCTCACACGTACACCACCACACTAGGCCCCAATTACTATTGTTTGTACCCCTAAAAGGATGGTTGAGCAGTAGGAGGAGGAGTATGGAACAGGCAGCACCCTCAAATCTTCAGAAGTATGAGATGAACCCCAAAAACTTGGAAAGGTGGATCTCACACGTACCGACACAGACTATCACGCAATTTAATTGATCCCCAAAGGTTTTAATTGAATAGCGGAATAGAAAATATGATCAAAAAGAAAGTGTATGTATCTCACACGTACACCACCACACTAGGCCCCAATTACTATTGTTTGTACCCCTAAAAGGATGGTTGAGCAGTAGGAGGAGGAGTATGGAACAGGCAGCACCCTCAAATCTTCAGAAGTATGAGATGAACCCCAAAAACTTGGAAAGGTGGATCTCACACGTACCGACACAGACTATCACGCAATTTAATTGATCCCCAAAGGTTTTAATTGAATAGCGGAATAGAAAATATGATCAAAAAGAAAGTGTATGTATCTCACACGTACACCACCACACTAGGCCCCAATTACTATTGTTTGTACCCCTAAAAGGATGGTTGAGGAGTAGGAGGAGGAGTATGGAACAGGCAGCACCCTCAAATCTTCAGAAGTATGAGATGAGCCCCAAAAACTTGGAAAGGTGGATCTCACACGTACCGATACAGACTATCACGCAATTTAATTGATCCCCAAAGGTTTTAATTGAATAGCGGAATAGAAAATATGATCAAAAAGAAAGTGTATGTATCTCACACGTACACCACCACACTAGGCCCCAATTACTATTGTTTGTACCCCTAAAAGGATGGTTGAGGAGTAGGAGGAGGAGTATGGAACAGGCAGCACCCTCAAATCTTCAGAAGTATGAGATGAACCCCAAAAACTTGGAAAGGTGGATCTCACACGTACCGACACAGACTATCACGCAATTTAATTGATCCCCAAAGGTTTTAATTGAATAGCGGAATAGAAAATATGATCAAAAAGAAAGTGTATGTATCTCACACGTACACCACCACACTAGGCCCCAATTACTATTGTTTGTATCCCTAAAAGGATGGTTGAGGAGTAGGAGGAGGAGTATGGAACAGGCAGCACCCTCAAATCTTCAGAAGTATGAAATGAACCCCAAAAACTTGGAAAGGTGGATCTCACACGTACCGACACAGACTATCACGCAATTTAATTGATCCCCAAAGGTTTTAATTGAATAGCGGAATAGAAAATATGATCAAAAAGAAAGTGTATGTATCTCACACGTACACCACCACACTAGGCCCCAATTACTATTGTTTGTACCCCTAAAAGGATGGTTGAGCAGTAGAAGGAGGAGTATGGAACAGGCAGCACCCTCAAATCTTCAGAAGTATGAGATGAACCCCAAAAACTTGGAAAGGTGGATCTCACACGTACCGACACAGACTATCACGCAATTTAATTGATCCCCAAAGGTTTTAATTGAATAGCGGAATAGAAAATATGATCAAAAAGAAAGTGTATGTATCTCACACGTACACCACCACACTAGGCCCCAATTACTATTGTTTGTACCCCTAAAAGGATGGTTGAGCAGTAGGAGGAGGAGTATGGAACAGGCAGCACCCTCAAATCTTCAGAAGTATGAGATGAACCCCAAAAACTTGGAAAGGTGGATCTCACACGTACCGACACAGACTATCACGCAATTTAATTGATCCCCAAAGGTTTTAATTGAATAGCGGAATAGAAAATATGATCAAAAAGAAAGTGTATGTATCTCACACGTACACCACCACACTAGGCCCCAATTACTATTGTTTGTACCCCTAAAAGGATGGTTGAGGAGTAGGAGGAGGAGTATGGAACAGGCAGCACCCTCAAATCTTCAGAAGTATGAGATGAACCCCAAAAACTTGGAAAGGTGGATCTCACACGTACCGACACAGACTATCACGCAATTTAATTGATCCCCAAAGGTTTTAATTGAATAGCGGAATAGAAAATATGATCAAAAAGAAAGTGTATGTATCTCACACGTACACCACCACACTAGGCCCCAATTACTATTGTTTGTACCCCTAAAAGGATGGTTGAGGAGTAGGAGGAGGAGTATGGAACAGGCAGCACCCTCAAATCTTCAGAAGTATGAGATGAACCCCAAAAACTTGGAAAGGTGGATCTCACACGTACCGACACAGACTATCACGCAATTTAATTGATCCCCAAAGGTTTTAATTGAATAGCGGAATAGAAAATATGATCAAAAAGAAAGTGTATGTATCTCACATGTACACCACCACACTAGGCCCCAATTACTATTGTTTGTACCCCTAAAAGGATGGTTGAGGAGTAGGAGGAGGAGTATGGAACAGGCAGCACCCTCAAATCTTCAGAAGTATGAGATGAACCCCAAAAACTTGGAAAGGTGGATCTCACACGTACCGACACAGACTATCACGCAATTTAATTGATCCCCAAAGGTTTTAATTGAATAGCGGAATAGAAAATATGATCAAAAAGAAAGTGTATGTATCTCACACGTACACCACCACACTAGGCCCCAATTACTATTGTTTGTACCCCTAAAAGGATGGTTGAGGAGTAGGAGGAGGAGTATGGAACAGGCAGCACCCTCAAATCTTCAGAAGTATGAGATGAACCCCAAAAACTTGGAAAGGTGGATCTCACACGTACCGACACAGACTATCACGCAATTCAATTGATCCCCAAAGGTTTTAATTGAATAGCGGAATAGAAAATATGATCAAAAAGAAAGTGTATGTATCTCACACGTACACCACCACACTAGGCCCCAATTACTATTGTTTGTACCCCTAAAAGGATGGTTGAGCAGTAGGAGGAGGAGTATGGAACAGGCAGCACCCTCAAATCTTCAAAAGTATGAGATGAACCCCAAAAACTTGGAAAGGTGGATCTCACACGTACCGACACAGACTATCACGCAATTTAATTGATCCCCAAAGGTTTTAATTGAATAGCGGAATAGAAAATATGATCAAAAAGAAAGTGTATGTATCTCACACATACACCACCACACTAGGCCCCAATTACTATTGTTTGTACCCCTAAAAGGATGGTTGAGCAGTAGGAGGAGGAGTATGGAACAGGCAGCACCCTCAAATCTTCAGAAGTATGAGATGAACCCCAAAAACTTGGAAAGGTGGATCTCAAACGTACCGACACAGACTATCACGCAATTTAATTGATCCCCAAAGGTTTTAATTGAATAGCGGAATAGAAAATATGATCAAAAAGAAAGTGTATGTATCTCACACGTACACCACCACACTAGGCCCCAATTACTATTGTTTGTACCCCTAAAAGGATGGTTGAGGAGTAGGAGGAGGAGTATGGAACAGGCAGCACCCTCAAATCTTCAGAAGTATGAGATGAACCCCAAAAACTTGGAAAGGTGGATCTCACACGTACCGATACAGACTATCACGCAATTTAATTGATCCCCAAAGGTTTTAATTGAATAGCGGAATAGAAAATATGATCAAAAAGAAAGTGTATGTATCTCACACGTACACCACCACACTAGACCCCAATTACTATTGTTTGTACCCCTAAAAGGATGGTTGAGGAGTAGGAGGAGGAGTATGGAACAGGCAGCACCCTCAAATCTTCAGAAGTATGAGATGAACCCCAAAAACTTGGAAAGGTGGATCTCACACGTACCGACACAGACTATCACGCAATTTAATTGATCCCCAAAGGTTTTAATTGAATAGCGGAATAGAAAATATGATCAAAAAGAAAGTGTATGTATCTCACACGTACACCACCACACTAGGCCCCAATTACTATTGTTGGTACCCCTAAAAGGATGGTTGAGGAGTAGGAGGAGGAGTATGGAACAGGCAGCACCCTCAAATCTTCAGAAGTATGAGATGAACCCCAAAAACTTGGAAAGGTGGATCTCACACGTACCGACACAGACTATCACGCAATTTAATTGATCCCCAAAGGTTTTAATTGAATAGCGGAATAGAAAATATGATCAAAAAGAAAGTGTATGTATCTCAAACGTACACCACCACACTAGGCCCCAATTACTATTGTTTGTACCCCTAAAAGGATGGTTGAGGAGTAGGAGGAGGAGTATGGAACAGGCAGCACCCTCAAATCTTCAGAAGTATGAGATGAACCCCAAAAACTTGGAAAGGTGGATCTCACACGTACCGACACAGACTATCACGCAATTTAATTGATCCCCAAAGGTTTTAATTGAATAGCGGAATAGAAAATATGATCAAAAAGAAAGTGTATGTATCTCACACGTACACCACCACACTAGGCCCCAATTACTATTGTTTGTACCCCTAAAAGGATGGTTGAGGAGTAGGAGGAGGAGTATGGAACAGGCAGCACCCTCAAATCTTCAGAAGTATGAGATGAACCCCAAAAACTTGGAAAGGTGGATCTCACACGTACCGACACAGACTATCACGCAATTTAATTGATCCCCAAAGGTTTTAATTGAATAGCGGAATAGAAAATATGATCAAAAAGAAAGTGTATGTATCTCACACGTACACCACCACACTAGGCCCCAATTACCATTGTTTGTACCCCTAAAAGGATGGTTGAGCAGTAGGAGGAGGAGTATGGAACAGGCAGCACCCTCAAATCTTCAGAAGTATGAGATGAACCCCAAAAACTTGGAAAGGTGGATCTCACACGTACCGACACAGACTATCAACGCAATTTAATTGATCCCCAAAGGTTTTAATTGAATAGCGGAATAGAAAATATGATCAAAAAGAAAGTGTATGTATCTCACACGTACACCACCACACTAGGCCCCAATTACTATTGTTTGTACCCCTAAAAGGATGGTTGAGGAGTAGGAGGAGGAGTATGGAACAGGCAGCACCCTCAAATCTTCAGAAGTATGAGATGAACCCCAAAAACTTGGAAAGGTGGATCTCACACGTACCGATACAGACTATCACGCAATTTAATTGATCCCCAAAGGTTTTAATTGAATAGCGGAATAGAAAATATGATCAAAAAGAAAGTGTATGTATCTCACACGTACACCACCACACTAGGCCCCAATTACTATTGTTTGTACCCCTAAAAGGATGGTTGAGGAGTAGGAGGAGGAGTATGGAACAGGCAGCACCCTCAAATCTTCAGAAGTATGAGATGAACCCCAAAAACTTGGAAAGGTGGATCTCACACGTACCGATACA
>NW_028119841.1:0-102975 GCF_965119305.1 Pelophylax lessonae
AAAAATGGTAATTTTGAGCAAAAATGACACTCCTGACCCTTGTAAGCTAAAAAATGGTCATTTTGACCAAAAATTACACTTCTGGCCCTTTGAAGCCAAAAATTGTAATTTTGACCAAAAACTACACTTCTGGTCTTTGTAAGCCAAAAAATGGTCATTTTGACCAAAAACTACACTCCTTGCTCTCGTAAGCAAAAAAATGGTCTTTTTGACCAAAAACGACACTCGCAGCCCATTCAGACCAAAAATGGTCATTTTGACCAAAAAATTACACTCTTGGAAGGCAACAATGGTAATTTTGACCCAAAACGACACTCCTAGACCTTGGGAGCAAAAAATGGTAATTTTGACCAAAAACGAAAATCCCAGCCCTTTAGAATAAAAGTAGTCATTTTGACCAAAAACTACACTGCTGGCCCTTGGAAGCCAAAAATGGTCATTTTGTCCCAAAACGACACTCGCGGCCCTTGGAAGCAAAAAATTGTAATTTTGACCAAAAACTACACTTCTTTCCCTTGTAAGCCAAAAAATGGTCTTTTTGACCAAAAACGACACTCACAGCCCATTCAGACCAAAAATGGTCATTTTGACCAAAAACCACACTCCCGTCTCCTGTAAGCCAAAAAATTGTAATTTTGACCAAAAACTACACTTCTGGCCCTTGTAAGATAAAAAATGGTCATTTTGACCCAAAACGACACTTCCGGCCTTTTGAGACCAAAAATTGTCATTTTGACCAATAACGACAGTCCCGGCCCTTTGAAACAGAAAATGGTAATTTTTACCAAAAACGACACTCCCTTTGAGACAAAAAATGGTAATTTTGACCAAAAACCCCACTCCCGACTCCTGAAAGCCAAAAATGCTAATTTTGACCAAAAATGACACTCCTGGCCCTTGTAAGCCAAAAAATGGTCATTTTGACCAAACACAACACTCCTAGCCCTTGGAAGCAAAAAAATGTTAATTTTGACCAAAAATTACACTTCTGGCCCTTGGAAGCCAAAAATGGTAATTTTGACTGAAAACGACACTGCCGGCCCTTGTAAGCCAAAAATTGTATTTTGACAAAAAACGACACTCCTAGCCCTTGGGAGCAAAAAATAGTAATTTTGACCAAAAACAACACTCCCGGCTCTTGGAAGCCAAAAGTGGTCATTTTGAAAAAAACGACACTTCCTGCCCTTTGAGACCAAAAATGGTAATTTTGACCAAAAACTACACTCTCTGGCCCTTGTAAGCCAAAAATGGTCATTTTGACCCAAAACGACACTTCCGGCCTTTTGAGACCAAAAATTGTAATTTTGACCCAAAACGACACTTCCGGCCTTTTGAGACCAATAATGGTCATTTTGACCAATGACGACAGTCCCGGCCCTTTGAAACAGAAAATTGTAATTTTTACCAAAAATGACACTCCCTTTGAGACAAAAATGGTAATTTTGACCAAAAACCACACTCCCGACTCCTGTAAGCCAAAAATGCTAATTTTGACCAAAAATGACACTCCTGGCCCTTGTAAGCCAGAAAATGGTCATTTTGACCAAAAATTACTCTACTGGCCCTTGGAAGCCAAAAATGGTCATTTAGACACAAAACGACACTGCCGCCCTTGGAAGCAAAAAAATGGTCATTTTGACCAAAAACTACACTTCCGGCCCTTGTAAGCCAAAAAATGGTAATTTTGACCAAAAACCACACTCCCGACTCCTGTAAGCCAAAAATGGTAATTTTGAGCAAAAATGACACTCCTGACCCTTGTAAGCTAAAAAATGGTCATTTTGACCAAAAATTACACTTCTGGCCCTTTGAAGCCAAAAATTGTAATTTTGACCAAAAACTACACTTCTGGTCTTTGTAAGCCAAAAAATGGTCATTTTGACCAAAAACTACACTCCTTGCTCTCGTAAGCAAAAAAATGGTCTTTTTGACCAAAAACGACACTCGCAGCCCATTCAGACCAAAAATGGTCATTTTGACCAAAAATTTACACTCTTGGAAGGCAACAATGGTAATTTTGACCCAAAACGACACTCCTAGACCTTGGGAGCAAAAAATGGTCATTTTGACCAAAAACGACAATCCCAGCCCTTTAGAATAAAAGTAGTCATTTTGACCAAAAACTACACTGCTGGCCCTTGGAAGCCAAAAATGGTCATTTTTGTCCCAAAACGACACTCGCGGCCCTTGGAAGCAAAATATTGTAATTTTGACCAAAAACTACACTTCTTTCCCTTGTAAGCCAAAAAATGGTCTTTTTGACCAAAAACGACACTCGCAGCCCATTCAGACCAAAAATGGTCATTTTGACCAAAAACCACACTCCCGTCTCCTGTAAGCCAAAAAATTGTAATTTTGACCAAAAACTACACTTCTGGCCCTTGTAAGATAAAAAATGGTCATTATGACCCAAAACGACACTTCCGGCCTTTTGAGACCAAAAATTGTCATTTTGACCAATAACGACAGTCCCGGCCCTTTGAAACAGAAAATAGTAATTTTTTACCAAAACGACACTCCCTTTGAGACAAAAAATGGTAATTTTGACCAAAAACCACACTCCCGACTCCTGTAAGCCAAAAATGCTAATTTTGACCAAAAATGACACTCCTGGCCCTTGTAAGCCAAAAAATGGTCATTTTGACCAAACACGACACTCCTAGCCCTTGGAAGCAAAAAAATGTTAATTTTGACCAAAAATTACACTTCTGGCCCCTGGAAGCCAAAAATGGTAATTTTGACCGAAAACGACACTGCCGGCCCTTGTAAGCCAAGAATTGTATTTTGACAAAAACGACACTCCTAGCCCTTGGGAGCAAAAAATAGTAATTTTGACCAAAAACAACACTCCCGGCTCTTGGAAGCCAAAAGTGGTCATTTTGAAAAAAACGACACTTCCTGCCCTTTGAGACCAAAAATGGTAATTTTGACCAAAAACTACACTCTCTGGCCCTTGTAAGCCAAAAAATGGTCATTTTGACCCAAAACGACACTTCCGGCCTTTTGAGACCAAAAATGGTCATTTTGACCCAAAACGACACTTCCGGCCTTTTGAGACCAAAAATGGTCATTTTGACCCAAAACGACACTTCCGGCCTTTTGAGACCAATAATGGTCATTTTGACCAATAACGACAGTCCCGGCCCTTTGAAACAGAAAATTGTAATTTTTACCAAAAATGACACTCCCTTTGAGACAAAAAAATGGTAATTTTGACCAAAAACCACACTCCCGACTCCTGTAAGCCAAAAATGGTAATTTTGAGCAAAAATGACACTCCTGGCCCTTGTAAGCCAAAAAATGGTAATTTTGACCAAAAATTACACTTCTGGCCCTTTGAAGATAAAAATTGTAATTTTGACCCAAAACGACACTGCTGCCCTTGGAAGCAAAAAATTGTTATTTTGACCAAAAACTACACTTCTGGCTTTTGGAAGCCAAAAATGGCCATTTTGACCAAAACTGACACCCCAGCTATTGGAAGCAAAAAATTTTAATTTTGACCAAAACTACACTCCTGGCCCTTGGAAGCCAAAAATGGTCATTTTGTCCCAAAACGACACTCGCGGCCCTTGGAAGCAAAAAATTGTAATTTTGACCAAAAACTACACTTCTGGCCCTTGTAAGATAAAAAATGGTCATTTTGACCCAAAACGACACTTCCGGCCTTTTGAGACCAAAAATTGTCATTTTGACCAATAACGACAGTCCCGGCCCTTTGAAACAGAAAATGGTAATTTTTACCAAAAATGACACTCCCTTTGAGACAAAAAATGGTAATTTTGACCAAAAACCACACTCCCGACTCCTGAAAGCCAAAAATGCTAATTTTGAGCAAAAATGACACTCCTGGCCCTTGTAAGCCAAAAAATGGTCATTTTGACCAAACACAACACTCCTAGCCCTTGGAAGCAAAAAAATGTTAATTTTGACCAAAAATTACACTTCTGGCCCTTGGAAGCCAAAAATGGTAATTTTGACCGAAAACGACACTTCCGGCCTTTTGAGACCAAAAATGGTCATTTTGACCCAAAACGACACTTCCGGCCTTTTGAGACCAATAATGGTCATTTTGACCAATAACGACAGTCCCGGCCCTTTGAAACAGAAAATTGTAATTTTTACCAAAAGTGACACTCCCTTTGAGACAAAAAATGGTAATTTTGACCAAAAACCACACTCCCGACTCCTGTAAGCCAAAAATGCTAATTTTGACCAAAAATGACACTCCTGGCCCTTGTAAGCCAGAAAATGGTCATTTTGACCAAAAATTACACTACTGGCCCTTGGAAGCCAAAAATGGTCATTTAGACACAAAACGACACTGCCGCCCTTGGAAGCAAAAAAATGGTCATTTTGACCAAAAACTACACTTCCGGCCCTTGTAAGCCAAAAAATGGTAATTTTGACCAAAAACCACACTCCCGACTCCTGTAAGCCAAAAATGGTAATTTTGAGCAAAAATGACACTCCTGACCCTTGTAAGCTAAAAAATGGTCATTTTGACCAAAAATTACACTTCTGGCCCTTTGAAGCCAAAAATTGTAATTTTGACCAAAAACTACACTTCTGGTCTTTGTAAGCCAAAAAATGGTCATTTTGACCAAAAACTACACTCCTTGCTCTCGTAAGCAAAAAAATGGTCTTTTTGACCAAAAACGACACTCGCAGCCCATTCAGACCAAAAATGGTCATTTTGACCAAAAAATTACACTCTTGGAAGGCAACAATGGTAATTTTGACCCAAAACGACACTCCTAGACCTTGGGAGCAAAAAATGGTAATTTTGACCAAAAACGAAAATCCCAGCCCTTTAGAATAAAAGTAGTCATTTTGACCAAAAACTACACTGCTGGCCCTTGGAAGCCAAAAATGGTCATTTTGTCCCAAAACGACACTCGCGGCCCTTGGAAGCAAAAAATTGTAATTTTGACCAAAAACTACACTTCTGGCCCTTGTAAGATAAAAAATGGTCATTTTGACCCAAAACGACACTTCCGGCCTTTTGAGACCAAAAATTGTCATTTTGACCAATGACGACAGTCCCGGCCCTTTGAAACAGAAAATGGTAGTTTTTACCAAAAATTACACTCCCTTTGAGACAAAAAATGGTAATTTTGACCAAAAACCACACTCCCGACTCCTGAAATCCAAAAATGCTAATTTTGAGCAAAAATGACACTCCTGGCCCTTGTAAGCCAAAAAATGGTCATTTTGACCAAACACAACACTCCTAGCCCTTGGAAGCAAAAAAATGTTAATTTTGACCAAAAATTACACTTCTGGCCCTTGGAAGCCAAAAATGGTAATTTTGACCGAAAACGACACTGCCGGCCCTTGTAAGCCAAGAATTGTATTTTGACAAAAACGACACTCCTAGCCCTTGGGAGCAAAAAATAGTAATTTTGACCAAAAACAACACTCCCGGCTCTTGGAAGCCAAAAGTGGTCATTTTGAAAAAAACGACACTTCCTGCCCTTTGAGACCAAAAATGGTAATTTTGACCAAAAACTACACTCTCTGGCCCTTGTAAGCCAAAAATGGTCATTTTGACCCAAAACGACACTTCCGGCCTTTTGAGACCAAAAATGGTCATTTTGACCCAAAATGACACTTCCGGCCTTTTGAGACCAAAAATGGTCATTTTGACCCAAAACGACACTTCCGGCCTTTTGAGACCAATAATGGTCATTTTGACCAATAACGACAGTCCCGGCCCTTTGAAACAGAAAATTGTAATTTTTACCAAAAATGACACTCCCTTTGAGACAAAAAAATGGTAATTTTGACCAAAAACCACACTCCCGACTCCTGTAAGCCAAAAATGGTAATTTTGAGCAAAAATGACACTCCTGGCCCTTGTAAGCCAAAAAATGGTCATTTTGACCAAAAATTACACTTCTGGCCCTTTGAAGATAAAAATTGTAATTTTGACCCAAAACGACACTGCTGCCCTTGGAAGCAAAAAATTGTTATTTTGACCAAAAACGACACTTCTGGCTTTTGGAAGCCAAAAATGGCCATTTTGACCAAAACTGACACCCCACTATTGGAAGCAAAAAATTTTAATTTTGACCAAAACTACACTCCTGGCCCTTGGAAGCCAAAAATGGTCATTTTGTCCCAAAACGACACTCGCGGCCCTTGGAAGCAAAAAATTGTAATTTTGACCAAAAACTACACTTCTGGCCCTTGTAAGATAAAAAATGGTCATTTTGACCCAAAACGACACTTCCGGCCTTTTGAGACCAAAAGTTGTCATTTTGACCAATAACGACAGTCCCGGCCCTTTGAAACAGAAAATGGTAATTTTTACCAAAAATGACACTCCCTTTGAGACAAAAAATGGTAATTTTGACCAAAAACCACACTCCCGACTCCTGAAAGCCAAAAATGCTAATTTTGAGCAAAAATGACACTCCTGGCCCTTGTAAGCCAAAAAATGGTCATTTTGACCAAACACAACACTCCTAGCCCTTGGAAGCAAAAAAATGTTAATTTTGCCAAAAATTACACTTCTGGCCCTTGGAAGCCAAAAATGGTAATTTTGACCGAAAACGACACTTCCGGCCTTTTGAGACCAAAAATGGTCATTTTGACCCAAAACGACACTTCCGGCCTTTTGAGACCAATAATGGTCATTTTGACCAATAACGACAGTCCCGGCCCTTTGAAACAGAAAATTGTAATTTTTACCAAAAGTGACACTCCCTTTGAGACAAAAAATGGTAATTTTGACCAAAAACCACACTCCCGACTCCTGTAAGCCAAAAATGCTAATTTTTGACCAAAAATGACACTCCTGGCCCTTGTAAGCCAGAAAATGGTCATTTTGACCAAAAATTACACTTCTGGCCCTTTGAAGCCAAAAATTGTAATTTTGACCAAAAACTACACTTCTGGTCTTTGTAAGCCAAAAAATGGTCATTTTGACCAAAAACTACACTCCTTGCTCTCGTAAGCAAAAAAATGGTCTTTTTGACCAAAAACTACACTCGCAGCCCATTCAGACCAAAAATGGTCATTTTGACCAAAAAATTACACTCGCAGCCCATTCAGACCAAAAATGGTCATTTTGACCAAAAAATTACACTCTTGGAAGGCAACAATGGTAATTTTGACCCAAAACGACACTCCTAGACCTTGGGAGCAAAAAATGGTCATTTTGACCAAAAACGACAATCCCAGCCCTTTAGAATAAAAGTAGTCATTTTGACCAAAAACTACACTGCTGGCCCTTGGAAGCCAAAAATGGTCATTTTGTCCCAAAACGACACTCGCGGCCCTTGGAAGCAAAATATTGTAATTTTGACCAAAAACTACACTTCTTTCCCTTGTAAGCCAAAAAATGGTCTTTTTGACCAAAAACGACACTCGCAGCCCATTCAGACCAAAAATGGTCATTTTGACCAAAAACCACACTCCCGTCTCCTGTAAGCCAAAAAATTGTAATTTTGACCAAAAACTACACTTCTGGCCCTTGTAAGATAAAAAATGGTCATTATGACCCAAAACGACACTTCCGGCCTTTTGAGACCAAAAATTGTCATTTTGACCAATAACGACAGTCCCGGCCCTTTGAAACAGAAAATGGTAATTTTTTACCAAAAACGACACTCCCTTTGAGACAAAAAATGGTAATTTTGACCAAAAACCACACTCCCGACTCCTGTAAGCCAAAAATGCTAATTTTGACCAAAAATGACACTCCTGGCCCTTGTAAGCCAAAAAATGGTCATTTTGACCAAACACGACACTCCTAGCCCTTGGAAGCAAAAAAATGTTAATTTTGACCAAAAATTACACTTCTGGCCCTTGGAAGCCAAAAATGGTAATTTTGACCGAAAACGACACTGCCGGCCCTTGTAAGCCAAGAATTGTATTTTGACAAAAACGACACTCCTAGCCCTTGGGAGCAAAAAATAGTAATTTTGACCAAAAACAACACTCCCGGCTCTTGGAAGCCAAAAGTGGTCATTTTGAAAAAAACGACACTTCCTGCCCTTTGAGACCAAAAATGGTAATTTTGACCAAAAACTACACTCTCTGGCCCTTGTAAGCCAAAAATGGTCATTTTGACCCAAAACGACACTTCCGGCCTTTTGAGACCAAAAATGGTCATTTTGACCCAAAACGACACTTCCGGCCTTTTGAGACCAATAATGGTCATTTTGACCAATAACGACAGTCCCGGCCCTTTGAAACAGAAAATTGTAATTTTTACCAAAAATGACACTCCCTTTGAGACAAAAAATGGTAATTTTGACCAAAAAACACACTCCCGACTCCTGTAAGCCAAAAATGGTAATTTTGAGCAAAAATGACACTCCTGGCCCTTGTAAGCCAAAAAATGGTCATTTTGACCAAAAATTACACTTCTGGCCCTTTGAAGATAAAAATTGTAATTTTGACCCAAAACGACACTGCTGCCCTTGGAAGCAAAAAATTGTTATTTTGACCAAAAACGACACTTCTGGCTTTTGGAAGCCAAAAATGGCCATTTTGACCAAAACTGACACCCCAGCTATTGGAAGCAAAAAATTTTAATTTTGACCAAAACTACACTCCTGGCCCTTGGAAGCCAAAAATGGTCATTTTGTCCCAAAACGACACTCGCGGCCCTTGGAAGCAAAAAATTGTAATTTTGACCAAAAACTACACTTCTGGCCCTTGTAAGATAAAAAATGGTCATTTTGACCAAACACAACACTCCTAGCCCTTGGAAGCAAAAAAATGTTAATTTTGACCAAAAATTACACTTCTGGCCCTTGGAAGCCAAAAATGGTAATTTTGACCGAAAACGACACTTCCGGCCTTTTGAGACAAAAATGGTCATTTTGACCCAAAACGACACTTCCGGCCTTTTGAGACCAATAATGGTCATTTTGACCAATAACGACAGTCCCGGCCCTTTGAAACAGAAAATTGTAATTTTTACCAAAAGTGACACTCCCTTTGAGACAAAAAATGGTAATTTTGACCAAAAACCACACTCCCGACTCCTGTAAGCCAAAAATGCTAATTTTGACCAAAAATGACACTCCTGCCCCTTGTAAGCCAGAAAATGGTCATTTTGACCAAAAATTACACTACTGGCCCTTGGAAGCCAAAAATGGTCATTTAGACACAAAACGACACTGCCGCCCTTGGAAGCAAAAAAATGGTCATTTTGACCAAAAACTACACTTCCGGCCCTTGTAAGCCAAAAAATGGTAATTTTGACCAAAAACCACACTCCCGACTCCTGTAAGCCAAAAATTGTAATTTTGAGCAAAAATGACACTCCTGACCCTTGTAAGCTAAAAAATGGTCATTTTGACCAAAAATTACACTTCTGGTCCTTTGAAGCCAAAAATTGTAATTTTGACCAAAAACTACACTTCTGGTCTTTGTAAGCCAAAAAATGGTCATTTTGACCAAAAACTACACTCCTTGCTCTCGTAAGCAAAAAAATGGTCTTTTTGACCAAAAACGACACTCGCAGCCCATTCAGACCAAAAATGGTCATTTTGACCAAAAAATTACACTCTTGGAAGGCAACAATGGTAATTTTGACCCAAAACGACACTCCTAGACCTTGGGAGCAAAAAATGGTAATTTTGACCAAAAACGAAAATCCCAGCCCTTTAGAATAAAAGTAGTCATTTTGACCAAAAACTACACTGCTGGCCCTTGGAAGCCAAAAATGGTCATTTTGTCCCAAAACGACACTCGCGGCCCTTGGAAGCAAAAAATTGTAATTTTGACCAAAAACTACACTTCTTTCCCTTGTAAGCCAAAAAATGGTCTTTTTGACCAAAAACGACACTCACAGCCCATTCAGACCAAAAATGGTCATTTTGACCAAAAATGACACTCCTGGCCCTTGTAAGCCAAAAATTGTAATTTTGACCCAAAACGACACTGCTGCCCTTGGAAGCAAAAAATGGTAATTTTGACCAAAAACGACACTTCCGGCTCTTGGAAGCCAAAAAATGGTCATTTTGACCAAAAACTACACTCCTTGCTCTCGTAAGCAAAAAAATGGTCTTTTTGACCAAAAACGACACTCGCAGCCCATTCAGACCAAAAATGGTCATTTTGACCAAAAAATTACACTCTTGGAAGGCAACAATGGTAATTTTGACCCAAAACGACACTCCTAGACCTTGGGAGCAAAAAATGGTAATTTTGACCAAAAACGAAAATCCCAGCCCTTTAGAATAAAAGTAGTCATTTTGACCAAAAACTACACTGCTGGCCCTTGGAAGCCAAAAATGGTCATTTTGTCCCAAAACGACACTCGCGGCCCTTGGAAGCAAAAAATTGTAATTTTGACCAAAAACTACACTTCTTTCCCTTGTAAGCCAAAAAATGGTCTTTTTGACCAAAAACGACACTCACAGCCCATTCAGACCAAAAATGGTCATTTTGACCAAAAACCACACTCCCGTCTCCTGTAAGCCAAAAAATTGTAATTTTGACCAAAAACTACACTTCTGGCCCTTGTAAGATAAAAAATGGTCATTTTGACCCAAAACGACACTTCCGGCCTTTTGAGACCAATAATGGTCATTTTGACCAATAACGACAGTCCCGGCCCTTTGAAACAGAAAATTGTAATTTTTACCAAAAATGACACTCCCTTTGAGACAAAAAAATGGTAATTTTGACCAAAAACCACACTCCCGACTCCTGTAAGCCAAAAATGGTAATTTTGAGCAAAAATGACACTCCTGGCCCTTGTAAGCCAAAAAATGGTCATTTTGACCAAAAATTACACTTCTGGCCCTTTGAAGATAAAAATTGTAATTTTGACCCAAAACGACACTGCTGCCCTTGGAAGCAAAAAATTGTTATTTTGACCAAAAACTACACTTCTGGCTTTTGGAAGCCAAAAATGGCCATTTTGACCAAAACTGACACCCCAGCCATTGGAAGCAAAAAATTTTAATTTTGACCAAAACTACACTCCTGGCCCTTGGAAGCCAAAAATGGTCATTTTGTCCCAAAACGACACTCGCGGCCCTTGGAAGCAAAAAAATTGTAATTTTGACCAAAAACCACACTCCCGTCTCCTGTAAGCCAAAAAATTGTAATTTTGACCAAAAACTACACTTCTGGCCCTTGTAAGATAAAAAGTGGTCATTATGACCCAAAACGACACTTCCGGCCTTTTGAGACCAAAAATTGTCATTTTGACCAATAACGACAGTCCCGGCCCTTTGAAACAGAAAATGGTAATTTTTTACCAAAAACGACACTCCCTTTGAGACAAAAAATGGTAATTTTGACCAAAACCACACTCCCGACTCCTGTAAGCCAAAAATGCTAATTTTGACCAAAAATGACACTCCTGGCCCTTGTAAGCCAAAAAATGGTCATTTTGACCAAACACGACACTCCTAGCCCTGGGAAGCAAAAAAATGTTAATTTTGACCAAAAATTACACTTCTGGCCCTTGGAAGCCAAAAATGGTAATTTTGACCGAAAACGACACTGCCGGCCCTTGTAAGCCAAAAATTGTATTTTGACAAAAACGACACTCCTAGCCCTTGGGAGCAAAAAATAGTAATTTTGACCAAAAACAACACTCCCGGCTCTTGGAAGCCAAAAGTGGTCATTTTGAAAAAAACAACACTTCCTGCCCTTTGAGACCAAAAATGGTAATTTTGACCAAAAACTACACTCTCTGGCCCTTGTAAGCCAAAAATGGTAATTTTGACCCAAAACGACACTTCCGGCCTTTTGAGACCAAAAATGGTCATTTTGACCCAAAACGACACTTCCGGCCTTTTGAGACCAAAAATGGTCATTTTGACCCAAAACGACACTTCCGGCCTTTTGAGACCAATAATGGTCATTTTGACCAATAACGACAGTCCCGGCCCTTTGAAACAGAAAATTGTAATTTTTACCAAAAATGACACTCCCTTTGAGACAAAAAAATGGTAATTTTGACCAAAAACCACACTCCCGACTCCTGTAAGCCAAAAATGGTAATTTTGAGCAAAAATGACACTCCTGGCCCTTGTAAGCCAAAAAATGGTCATTTTGACCAAAAATTACACTTCTGGCCCTTTGAAGATAAAAATTGTAATTTTGACCCAAAACGACACTGCTGCCCTTGGAAGCAAAAAATTGTTATTTTGACCAAAAACGACACTTCTGGCTTTTGGAAGCCAAAAATGGCCATTTTGACCAAAACTGACACCCCAGCTATTGGAAGCAAAACATTTTAATTTTGACCAAAACTACACTCCTGGCCCTTGGAAGCCAAAAATGGTCATTTTGTCCCAAAACGACACTCGCGGCCCTTGGAAGCAAAAAATTGTAATTTTGACCAAAAACTACACTTCTGGCCCTTGTAAGATAAAAAATGGTCATTTTGACCCAAAACGACACTTCCGGCCTTTTGAGACCAAAAATTGTCATTTTGACCAATAACGACAGTCCCGGCCCTTTGAAACAGAAAATGGTAATTTTTACCAAAAATGACACTCCCTTTGAGACAAAAAATGGTAATTTTGACCAAAAACCACACTCCCGACTCCTGAAAGCCAAAAATGCTAATTTTGAGCAAAAATGACACTCCTGGCCCTTGTAAGCCAAAAAATGGTCATTTTGACCAAACACAACACTCCTAGCCCTTGGAAGCAAAAAAATGTTAATTTTGACCAAAAATTACACTTCTGGCCCTTGGAAGCCAAAAATGGTAATTTTGACCGAAAACGACACTGCCGGCCCTTGTAAGCCAAAAATTGTATTTTGACAAAAAACGACACTCCTAGCCCTTGGGAGCAAAAAATAGTAATTTTGACCAAAAACAACACTCCCGGCTCTTGGAAGCCAAAAGTGGTCATTTTGAAAAAAACGACACTTCCTGCCCTTTGAGACCAAAAATGGTAATTTTGACCAAAAACTACACTCTCTGGCCCTTGTAAGCCAAAAATGGTCATTTTGACCCAAAACGACACTTCCGGCCTTTTGAGACCAAAAATGGTAATTTTGACCCAAAACGACACTTCCGGCCTTTTGAGACCAATAATGGTCATTTTGACCAATAACGACAGTCCCGGCCCTTTGAAACAGAAAATTGTAATTTTTACCAAAAATGACACTCCCTTTGAGACAAAAAATGGTAATTTTGACCAAAAACCACACTCCCGACTCCTGTAAGCCAAAAATGCTAATTTTGACCAAAAATGACACTCCTGGCCCTTGTAAGCCAGAAAATGGTCATTTTGACCAAAAATTACTCTACTGGCCCTTGGAAGCCAAAAATGGTCATTTAGACACAAAACGACACTGCCGCCCTTGGAAGCAAAAAAATGGTCATTTTGACCAAAAACTACACTTCCGGCCCTTGTAAGCCAAAAAATGGTAATTTTGACCAAAAACCACACTCCCGACTCCTGTAAGCCAAAAATGGTAATTTTGAGCAAAAATGACACCCCTGACCCTTGTAAGCTAAAAAATGGTCATTTTGACCAAAAATTACACTTCTGGCCCTTTGAAGCCAAAAATTGTAATTTTGACCAAAAACTACACTTCTGGTCTTTGTAAGCCAAAAAATGGTCATTTTGACCAAAAACTACACTCCTTGCTCTCGTAAGCAAAAATTGGTCTTTTTGACCAAAAACGACACTCGCAGCCCATTCAGACCAAAAATGGTCATTTTGACCAAAAAATTACACTCTTGGAAGGCAACAATGGTAATTTTGACCCAAAATGACACTCCTAGATAGTGTTGAGCGAACACGGACTGTATTATTCGTGTTCGTACCGAATAATTGGATTTTTTGTACCCGAACACGGACACGGACACTTTACTGTATGTTCGGGTAAAAATCCGTGTTCGGTCGTTTTATTTCCGGGTTTTGCATGCTTTGGCGCTCTTTTCATGGCGGGCTTTCAACAGCCAATCAACAATCGTTTAACTGGTGTGCCTTAAGCCATCCCAGCCATGCCTGCAAATGTCTTAGTAGCTGTGATTGGCCGTCTGAAGCATGTGACCAAGTCTTTATAAGTTCGAGGCAGCCGCAGCGGCGTCATTATGCTGCTTATATCAGGGACAGAGCACACATCAACGTGCTGGCTGCTGATTAGGGAAAGATAGGCAGGAAAAAACCATTTGTGTCCGGATAGAATTGAGGGACAGGTCGGAGTGTTTAGGCAGGGCGAGTTGTAGGCATTTTAGGGATAGAGTCTGCTGAATTATAGGGTCAGTGTCTTCTACAAACTACAATCGATATTGCTGTGTGGGGGGTGGGGTGAATCTGCACTCAATCCTGATCTACGATCTCTTCTCAATCCTGTTAGGGACAGAGTCTGCTGAATTTTAGGGAAACTGTGTTCTACAAACTACAATCGATATTGCTGTGTGGTGTGGGATTGGAGATAGGCAGGTGTCAGTGATCCACATCCATTTTTCTGTGTGTGAGCTGCAGTGAACACAATCTTTTTGGGCTGCAGTGAACACAATCTTTTTGGGCTGCAGTGAACACAATCTTTTTGGGCTGCAGTGAACACAATCTTTTTGGGCTGCAGTGAACACAATCTTTTTGGGGTGCAGTGAACAAAATCTTTTTGGGGTGCAGTGAACACAATCCTTTTTGGTGTGCAGTGAACACAATCTTTGTGGGGTGCAGTGAACAAAATCCTTTGTGGGGTGCAGTGAACACAATCTTTTTGGGGTGCAGTGAACAAAATCCTTTTTGGGGTGCAGTGAACAACATCCTTTTTGGGGTGCAGTGAACACAATCTTTTTGGGGTGCAGTGAACAAAATCCTTTGTGGGGTGCAGTGAACACAATCTTTTTGGGGTGCAGTGAACACAATCTTTTTGGGGTGGAGTGAACAACATCCTTTTTGGGGTGCAGTGAACAAAATCCTTTTTGGGGTGCAGTGAACAAAATCATTTTTGGGGTGCAGTGAACACAATCTTTTTGGGGTGCAGTGAACACAATCTTTGTGGGGTGCAGTGAACACAATCTTTTTGGGGTGGAGTGAACAACATCCTTTTTGGGGTGCAGTGAACAACATCATTTTTGGGGTGCAGTGAACACAATCTTTTTGGGGTGCAGTGAACACAATCTTTGTGGGGTACAGTGAACAGAATCTTTGTGGGGTGCAGTGAACACAATCTTTGGGGGGTACAGTGAACACAATCTTTTTGGGGTGCAGTGAACACAATCTTTGTGGGGTGCAGTGAACACAATCTTTTTGGGGTGGAGTGAACAAAATCATTTTTGGGGTGCAGTGAACAACATCCTTTTTGGGGTGCAGTGATCAAAATCCTTTTTGGGGTGCAGTGAACACAATCTTTTTGGGGTGCAGTGAACAAAATCCTTTGTGGGGTGCAGTGAACAGAATCTTTGTGGGGTGCAGTGAACACAATCTTTGGGGGGGTACAGTGAACACAATCTTTTTGGGGTGCAGTGAACACAATCTTTGTGGGGTACAGTGAACAGAATCTTTGTGGGGTGCAGTGAACACAATCTTTGGGGGGTACAGTGAACACAATCTTTTTGGGGTGCAGTGAACACAATCTTTGGGGGGTACAGTGAACACAATCTTTTTGGGGTGCAGTGAACACAATCTTTGTGGGGTGCAGTGAACACAATCTTTGGGGGGGTACAGTGAACACAATCTTTTTGGGGTGCAGTGAACAACATCCTTTTAGGGTGCAGTGAACACAATCTTTGTGGGGTGCAGTGAACAACATCCTTTTAGGGTGCAGTGAACACAATCTTTGTGGGGTACAGTGAACAGAATCTTTGTGGGGTGCAGTGAACACAATCTTTGGGGGGTACAGTGAACACAATCTTTGTGAGGTGCAGTGAACACAATCTTTGTGGGGTGCAGTGAACACAATCATTGTGGGGTGCAGTGAACTCAATCTTTGTGGGGTACAGTGAACACAATCTCATACTTCTGAAGATTTGAGGGTGCTGCCTGTTCCATACTCCCCCTACTCCTCATCTAGCCTTTTAGGGGTACAAACAATAGTAATTGGGGCCTAGTGTGGTTGTGTACGTGTGATATACATACACTTTTTTGGATCATATTTTCTATTCCGCTATTTAATCAAAAACCTTTGGGGATCAGTTAAATTGGGGGATAGTCTGTGTTGGTACGTGTGAGAGAGATCCACCTTTCCAAGTTGTTGGGGTTCATCTCATACTTCTGAAGGTTTGAGGGTGCTGCCTGTTCCATACCCCCCCTACTCCTCATCTAGCCTTTTAGGGGTACAAACAATAGTAATTGGGGCCTAGTGTGGTTGTGTACGTGTGATATACATACACTTTTTTTGGATCATATTTTCTATTCCGCTATTTAATCAAAAACCTTTGGGGATCAGTTAAATTGGGGGATAGTCTGTGTTGGTACGTGTGAGAGAGATCCACCTTTCCAAGTTTTTGGGGTTCATCTCATACTTCTGAAGATTTGAGGGTGCTGCCTGTTCCATACCCCCCCTACTCCTCATCTAGCCTTTTAGGGGTACAAACAATAGTAATTGGGGCCTAGTGTGGTTGTGTACGTGTGATATACATACACTTTTTTTGGATCATATTTTCTATTCCGCTATTTAATCAAAAACCTTTGGGGATCAGTTAAATTGGGGGATAGTCTGTGTTGGTACGTGTGAGAGAGATCCACCTTTCCAAGTTTTTGGGGTTCATCTCATACTTCTGAAGGTTTGAGGGTGCTGCCTGTTCCATACCCCCCCTACTCCTCATCTAGCCTTTTAGGGGTACAAACAATAGTAATTGGGGCCTAGTGTGGTTGTGTACGTGTGATATACATACACTTTTTTTGGATCATATTTTCTATTCCGCTATTTAATCAAAAACCTTTGGGGATCAGTTAAATTGGGGGATAGTCTGTGTTGGTACGTGTGAGAGAGATCCACCTTTCCAAGTTGTTGGGGTTCATCTCATACTTCTGAAGGTTTGAGGGTGCTGCCTGTTCCATACTCCCCCTACTCCTCATCTAGCCTTTTAGGGGTACAAACAATAGTAATTGGGGCCTAGTGTGGTTGTGTACGTGTGATATACATACACTTTTTTTGGATCATATTTTCTATTCCGCTATTTAATCAAAAACCTTTGGGGATCAGTTAAATTGGGGGATAGTCTGTGTTGGTACGTGTGAGAGAGATCCACCTTTCCAAGTTGTTGGGGTTCATCTCATACTTCTGAAGGTTTGAGGGTGCTGCCTGTTCCATACTCCCCCTACTCCTAGCCTTTTAGGGGTACAAACAATAGTAATTGGGGCCTAGTGTGGTTGTGTACGTGTGATATACATACACTTTTTTTGGATCATATTTTCTATTCCGCTATTTAATCAAAAACCTTTGGGGATCAGTTAAATTGGGGGATAGTCTGTGTTGGTACGTGTGAGAGAGATCCACCTTTCCAAGTTGTTGGGGTTCATCTCATACTTCTGAAGGTTTGAGGGTGCTGCCTGTTCCATACCCCCCCTACTCCTAGCCTTTTAGGGGTACAAACAATAGTAATTGGGGCCTAGTGTGGTTGTGTACGTGTGATATACATACACTTTTTTTGGATCATATTTTCTATTCCGCTATTTAATCAAAAACCTTTGGGGATCAGTTAAATTGGGGGATAGTCTGTGTTGGTACGTGTGAGAGAGATCCACCTTTCCAAGTTGTTGGGGTTCATCTCATACTTCTGAAGGTTTGAGGGTGCTGCCTGTTCCATACTCCCCCTACTCCTCATCTAGCCTTTTAGGGGTACAAACAATAGTAATTGGGGCCCAGTGTGGTTGTGTACGTGTGATATACATACACTTTTTTTGGATCATATTTTCTATTCCGCTATTTAATCAAAAACCTTTGGGGATCAGTTAAATTGTGGGATAGTCTGTGTTGGTACGTGTGAGAGAGATCCACCTTTCCAAGTTGTTGGGGTTCATCTCATACTTCTGAAGGTTTGAGGGTGCTGCCTGTTCCATACCCCCCCTACTCCTCATCTAGCCTTTTAGGGGTACAAACAATAGTAATTGGGGCCTAGTGTGGTTGTGTACGTGTGATATACATACACTTTTTTTGGATCATATTTTCTATTCCGCTATTTAATCAAAAACCTTTGGGGATCAGTTAAATTGGGGGATAGTCTGTGTTGGTACGTGTGAGAGAGATCCACCTTTCCAAGTTTTTGGGGTTCATCTCATACTTCTGAAGATTTGAGGGTGCTGCCTGTTCCATACCCCCCCTACTCCTCATCTAGCCTTTTAGGGGTACAAACAATAGTAATTGGGGCCTAGTGTGGTTGTGTACGTGTGATATACATACACTTTTTTTGGATCATATTTTCTATTCCGCTATTTAATCAAAAACCTTTGGGGATCAGTTAAATTGGGGGATAGTCTGTGTTGGTACGTGTGAGAGAGATCCACCTTTCCAAGTTTTTGGGGTTCATCTCATACTTCTGAAGATTTGAGGGTGCTGCCTGTTCCATACCCCCCCTACTCCTCATCTAGCCTTTTAGGGGTACAAACAATAGTAATTGGGGCCTAGTGTGGTTGTGTACGTGTGATATACATACACTTTTTTTGGATCATATTTTCTATTCCGCTATTTAATCAAAAACCTTTGGGGATCAGTTAAATTGGGGGATAGTCTGTGTTGGTACGTGTGAGAGAGATCCACCTTTCCAAGTTTTTGGGGTTCATCTCATACTTCTGAAGATTTGAGGGTGCTGCCTGTTCCATACTCCTCCTCCTACTGCTCAACCATCCTTTTAGGGGTACAAACAATAGTAGTTGGGGCCTAGTGTGGTGGTGTACGTGCGAGATACATACACTTTCTTTTTGATCATATTTTCTATTCCGCTATTCAATTAAAACCTTTGGGGATCAATTCAATTGCGAGATAGTCTGTGTCGGTACGTGTGAGATCCACCTTTCCAAGTTGTTGGGGTTCATCTCATACTTCTGAAGATTTGAGGGTGCTGCCTGTTCCATACTCCTGCTCCTACTGCTCAACCATCCTTTTAGGGGTACAAACAATAGTAATTGGGGCCTAGTGTGGTTGTGTACGTGCGAGATACATACACTTTTTTTGATCATATTTCCTATTCCGCTATTCAATAAAAACCTTTGAGGATCAATTGAATTGCGGGATAGTCTGTGTCGGTACGTGTGAGATCCACCTTTCCAAGTTTTTGGGGTTCATCTCATACTTCTGAAGATTTGAGGGTGCTGCCTGTTCCATACTCCTCCTCCTACTCCTCATCCATCCTTTTAGGGGTACAAACAATAGTAATTGGGGCCTAGTGTGGTTGTGTACGTGCGAGATACATACACTTTTTTTGATCATATTTCCTATTCCGCTATTCAATAAAAACCTTTGAGGATCAATTGAATTGCGGGATAGTCTGTGTCGGTACGTGTGAGATCCACCTTTCCAAGTTTTTGGGGTTCATCTCATACTTCTGAAGATTTGAGGGTGCTGCCTGTTCCATACTCCTCCTCCTACTCCTCATCCATCCTTTTAGGGGTACAAACAATAGTAATTGGGGCCTAGTGTGGTTGTGTACGTGCGAGATACATACACTTTTTTTGATCATATTTCCTATTCCGCTATTCAATAAAAACCTTTGAGGATCAATTGAATTGCGGGATAGTCTGTGTCGGTACGTGTGAGATCCACCTTTCCAAGTTTTTGGGGTTCATCTCATACTTCTGAAGATTTGAGGGTGCTGTCTGTTCCATACTCCTCCTACTCCTCATCCATCCTTTTAGGGGTAGAAACAATAGTAATTGGGGCCTAGTGTGGTTTTGTACGTGCGAGATACATACACTTTTTTGGATCATATTTCCTATTCCGCTATTCAATAAAAACCTTTCTAGGGCAAGATCTTAAATTACAGAAATATGAGGAGACCGTCAAATAAGGGCCGTGGCCTGGGTCGTGGTGCTGCTGGTAGAGCTCCTGTTGCAAGGAGAGGACGTGGTCGATCTGTGCCAGCTACACGCACAAGTGAAACACCTTCCTCAAGTGTGAGTAGGCGACAGAACCTGCATCAGTATTTGGTAGGGCATCAAACGCCCCTAGAAGTGATGAGGCCAGAACAAGTTGAGGCGATAGTAGATTGGTTTGCTGCTGACAGTGCCTCCAGTTCCTTCACATTGTCTCCCACCCAGTCTACTGCAGAAAGGTCAGAGTTGGCACCTGCAGCCAATGTCCAACCGTCTTTCACCTCACCCCCTTGCAAATCAGGCCAGCAGTCTGAGCCCCAAGCCATACAGCAGTCTCTTATTCTTTTTGAGGACTCTGTCAGCAGGGTTTCCCAGGGCCATCCACCTAGCCCTGCCCCAGAAGTGGAAGAGATTGAGTGCAGCGATGCCCAACCACTTATTTCTCAAGATGAGTACATGCAAGGATCATCGCAGCACGTCTCCGATGATGACGAAACGCAGGTGCCAACTGCTGCGGCGTTCAGCATTGTGGAGACCGACAAGGAGGGCAGGGGTGAAGACTGGGTGGAAGATGATGTGGAGGACGATGAGGTCCTCGACCCCACATGGAATGAACGTCATGCAGGTGACCTGAGTAGTTTGGAGGAAGAGGCGGTGGTCGCACAGAGCCACCAGCACAGCAGAAGAGGGAGCAGGGTGCAGAAGCGGAGCGGCCGTGCCCTAGACACTACGCCCGCTACTGCCCAACGCAGCAAGGGAACGAGCGCACCAAAGTCAGCTCAAAGGAGTTCTCTAGCGTGGAAGTTCTTTAGAAAATGTGCTGATGACAGGACACGAGTGGTTTGCACCCTGTGCAATCAGAGCTTGAAGCGAGGCATAAACCTTCTCAACCTGAGCACAACCTGCATGATCAGGCATCTAAGTGCAAAGCACGAGCTGCAGTGGAGTACACACCTTCAAAACCAAGAAACGTCTCTGGCTCATCCTGCTTCCTCTTCTGCTGCAGTCTCGGCCGCTCCAGCCACATCTGTAGTGATACCGGCACCTGCCACCCCGCAAACAGACGATCTGTCAGCAACACCACCACCTGGGTCACCAACAACCATCTCCACAATGTCCCGTGGAAGCGTTCAGCTTTCCATCTCCCAAACACTTGAGAGGAAGAGGAAGTACCCCCCTACCCACCCGCGATCCCTGGCCCTGAATGCCAGCATTTCAAAATTATTGGCCTTTGAAATGCTGTCATTCCGTCTGGTGGAGACGCACAGTTTTAAAAACCTTATGTCGGTGGCTGTCCCACAGTACGTCGTGCCCAGCCGCCACTACTTTTCCAGGCAAGCCATCCCTTCCCTGCACAACCAAGTGGGGGAAAATATCAGGTGTGCACTGCGCAACGCCATCTGTGCCAAGGTCCACCTAACTACGGATACGTGGACCAGTAAGCACGGTCAGGGGCGTTATATCTCCCTAACGGCACACTGGGTAAATGCAGTGGCGGATGGGCCTGAGGCGGATAGCAATTTGGCGCATGTCCTTCCACCACCGAGGATTGCAGGGCGCTTCAGTTTGCCTCCTGTTCCTAACTCCTCCTACTCCGCTTCCTCATCCTCTACCGCCTCCTCATCCGGACAGCGTAACACCTTCACCACCAACTTCAGCACGGACAGGGGTAAACGACAGCAGGCAGTTTTACAACTTGCCTGTTTGGGGGACAAACCACACACCGCGCAGGAGTTGTGGAGGAGCATGGAACAGCAGACAAATGAGTGGTTGCTGCCAGCGAGCCTCAAGCCCGGCCTGGTGGTGTGCGATAACGGGCGAAATCTCATAGCAGCTCTGGGCCTAGCCGGTTTGACGCACATCCCTTGCCTGGCGCATGTGCTGAATTTGGTGGTGCAGAGGTTCCTTAAAAACTACCCCGATATGTCAGAGCTGCTGCAGAAAGTGCGGGCCGTTTGTGCGCACTTTCGGCGTTCTCACCCTGCTGCTGCTCGCCTGGCAGCGCTGCAGCGTAACTTCGGCCTTCCTGCTCACCGCCTCATATGTGACGTGCCCACAAGGTGGAACTCCACCTTGCACATGCTGGAAAGACTGTGCGAGCAGCAGCAGGCCATAGTGGAGTTCCAGCTGCAGCACGCACGCGTGAGTCGCTCTGCGGAACAGCACCACTTCACCACCAATAACTGGGCCTCCATGCGAGACCTGTGTGCCTTGTTGCGCTGTTTTGAGTACTCCACCAACATGGCCAGTGGCAATGACGCCGTTCTCAGCTTAACTATCCCACTTCTATGCCTCCTTGAAAAAACAATTCGGGCGATGATGGAAGAGGATGTGGCACAGGATGAGGAGGAGGAGGAGGATGAAGAGGTAACATTTCCAAGGCTTTCAGGGCAGTCATTCGCAAGGGGCTCCGAGGGTGGGTTCCTGCACACGCAAACGCCAGGGACGCAATTGTCCAGCAGGGGCACAGTTCTGGAGGATGAGGAGGATGAGGAGGAGGAGGAGCTGGAGGAGGAGATGGAACCATGTTCACAGCAGGGTGGCACCCAGGCCAGCTCATGGCCATCACTGGTGCGTGGCTGGGGGGATACAGAGGACACGGACGATACACCTCCCACAGAGGACAGCCTTTCGTCGCCTCTGGGCAGCCTGGCACACATGAGCGATTACATGCTGCAGTGTTGCCACAACGACCGCCGAGTTGCCCACATTCTAACTTGTGCTGATTACTGGGTGGCCACGCTGCTGGATCCCCGTTACAAGGACAACGTACCGTCCTTAATTCACTCACTGGAGCGCGATCGCAAGATGCGCGAGTACAAGCGCACGCTGGTAGACGCCATGCTGCTGGCATTCCCATCTGACAGCGGGGCCACAGTGGAAGCACAAGGCAGAGGAGGAGGAGGAGGAGGTCGCCAACGCAACCAGGGCACCGCCAGCACCTCAGAAGGCAGGGTTAGCATGGCCGAAATGTGGAAAAGCTTTGTCAGCACGCCACAACAAACAGCAGCACCAGCAGCTCATATGGAACGTCTTAGCAGGAGGCAGCATTTTACCAACATGGTGGAGCAGTATGTGTGCACACGCCTACATGTAGTGAATGACGGGTCTGCCCCCTTCAACTTCTGGGTCTCCAAATTGGGCACATGGCCTGAGCTTGCCCTTTACGCCTTGGAGGTGCTGGCGTGCCCTGCAGCCAGTGTATTATCTGAATGGGTATTTAGCACGGCTGGGGGCGTTATAACAGACAAGCGCAGCCGCCTGTCCAGAGACAATGTGGACAAGCTCACGTTCATTAAAATGAACCAGGCATGGATCCCACGGGACTTTTCCGTACCTTATGCAGAATAGCAATGGATACCGACCTTACCCACCCATTGTTCCATTTTTGCTCTTTCTCACTCTTTTGGGGTGTACCCTCATTTAAAATTTTTGAAAAGAAGCAGTGTTGGCTACCTCGTCCTCCTCCTCAGGGCCAGATTAATGTAGGGGCTATTGGAGCTGCAGCTCCAGGCCCCTACCTTTTATATAGGCCCCGGGTTGGCCATATTCACTGTTACCGCTCTTCTGTCACTTGTAAACACAGAAGTCTGGCTTCTATGCTCGCTTCCCCAGGCAGCACCCTCAGAACCTCCCCACACAGCGTGAAGGCCGGACAAGGAGGGACAGTTGGCGATGCATGGATGTGTTTATGGGCTTCAGAGACAGCATCCCATGTTGAATTAGGCATGCATGGCTGCACCCTTCCTCCTCTGGGTGCATGGCAAGGCACGGCCCTTAAGGCCCTTCAAAATCCTCAGCACCAAGCCCATGATGCTGTTAATCCGGCCCTGGTCCTCCTCCACCGCCGCTTCCACCTACACCGCCCATAGGTGTGCGCAGCCTATTGCATTAAGGTGTGCACCCCAAAGTTGAAATACACATGCATGTGTTTGCCAGCAGGGAGAGTAATGTATCGGGGCCATGTACCTGTAGGCAAGGAGAAATAGAGCAGAGCAGGTCCCAGGGAGATCTTTCCCATCTCCTCACTGGCAATGCTATGTGCCCTAGGTGATTAGGGTGTGCCCAGGCACACCCAGCACACCCTGTGCGCACGCCTATGTCACCGCCACATCCACCACCACCTCAACCTCCCTCCTACTCCATATGGGCCTCGTCCTTCAGAGATGAAGAAGAACATTGTTTTATTTTTCTGTTTTTTTTTGTTGTTTTAAGTTATTTCCCTATCCACATTTGTTTGCAGAGCACTTGCCATGCTCTTAATTACGTTTTGCTGCCATTTGCAGCACTCTAGCCCTTTCCTTTGGTGTTTTAGAGCCATTTTAGTGCCTTAAAGTTCGGGTCCCCATTGACTTCAATGGGGTTCGGTGTCCGGGAAAAGTTCGGTAAAAGTCCGGGACACGGACCCGGACTTTTTTTTAAAGTTCGGCCGAACCCGTCGAACACGGACATCTAGGTGTCCGCTCAACCCTACTCCTAGACCTTGGGAGCAAAAAATGGTCATTTTGACCAAAAACGACAATCCAGCCCTTTAGAATAAAAGTAGTCATTTTGACCAAAAACTACACTGCTGGCCCTTGGAAGCCAAAAATGGTCATTTTGTCCCAAAACGACACTCGCGGCCCTTGGAAGCAAAATATTGTAATTTTGACCAAAAACTACACTTCTTTCCCTTGTAAGCCAAAAAATGGTCTTTTTGACCAAAAACGACACTCGCAGCCCATTCAGACCAAAAATGGTCATTTTGACCAAAAACCACACTCCCGTCTCCTGTAAGCCAAAAAATTGTAATTTTGACCAAAACTACACTTCTGGCCCTTGTAAGATAAAAAATGGTCATTATGACCCAAAACGACACTTACGGCCTTTTGAGACCAAAAATTGTCATTTTGACCAATAACGACAGTCCCGGCCCTTTGAAACAGAAAATGGTAATTTTTTACCAAAAACGACACTCCCTTTGAGACAAAAAATGGTAATTTTGACCAAAAACCACACTCCCGACTCCTGTAAGCCAAAAATGCTAATTTTGACCAAAAATGACACTCCTGGCCCTTGTAAGCCAAAAAATGGTCATTTTGACCAAACACGACACTCCTAGCCCTTGGAAGCAAAAAATGTTAATTTTGACCAAAAATTACACTTCTGGCCCTTGGAAGCCAAAAATGGTAATTTTGACCGAAAACGACACTGCCGGCCCTTGTAAGCCAAAAATTGTATTTTGACAAAAACGACACTCCTAGCCCTTGGGAGCAAAAAATAGTAATTTTGACCCAAAACAACACTCCCGGCTCTTGGAAGCCAAAAGTGGTCATTTTGAAAAAAACGACACTTCCTGCCCTTTGAGACCAAAAATGGTAATTTTGACCAAAAACTACACTCTCTGGCCCTTGTAAGCCAAAAATGGTCATTTTGACCCAAAACGACACTTCCGGCCTTTTGAGACCAAAAATGGTCATTTTGACCCAAAACGACACTTCCGGCCTTTTGAGACCAATAATGGTCATTTTGACCAATAACGACAGTCCCGGCCCTTTGAAACAGAAAATTGTAATTTTTACCAAAAATGACACTCCCTTTGAGACAAAAAAATGGTAATTTTGACCAAAAACCACACTCCCGACTCCTGTAAGCCAAAAATGGTAATTTTGAGCAAAAATGACACTCCTGGCCCTTGTAAGCCAAAAAATGGTCATTTTGACCAAAAATTACACTTCTGGCCCTTTGAAGATAAAAATTGTAATTTTGACCCAAAACGACACTGCTGCCCTTGGAAGCAAAAAATTGTTATTTTGACCAAAAACGACACTTCTGGCTTTTGGAAGCCAAAAATGGCCATTTTGACCAAAACTGACACCCCAGCTATTGGAAGCAAAAAATTTTAATTTTGACCAAAACTACACTCCTGGCCCTTGGAAGCCAAAAATGGTCATTTTGTCCCAAAACGACACTCGCGGCCCTTGGAAGCAAAAAATTGTAATTTTGACCAAAAACTACACTTCTGGCCCTTGTAAGATAAAAAATGGTCATTTTGACCCAAAACGACACTTCCGGCCTTTTGAGACCAAAAATTGTCATTTTGACCAATAACGACAGTCCCGGCCCTTTGAAACAGAAAATGGTAATTTTTACCAAAAACGACACTCCCTTTGAGACAAAAAATGGTAATTTTGACCAAAAACCACACTCCCGACTCCTGAAAGCCAAAAATGCTAATTTTGAGCAAAAATGACACTCCTGGCCCTTGTAAGCCAAAAAATGGTCATTTTGACCAAACACAACACTCCTAGCCCTTGGAAGCAAAAAAATGTTAATTTTGACCAAAAATTACACTTCTGGCCCTTGGAAGCCAAAAATGGTAATTTTGACCGAAAACGACACTGCCGGCCCTTGTAAGCCAAAAATTGTATTTTGACAAAAAACGACACTCCTAGCCCTTGGGAGCAAAAAATAGTAATTTTAACCAAAAACAACACTCCCGGCTCTTGGAAGCCAAAAATGGTCATTTTGACCCATAACGACACTTCCGGCCTTTTGAGACCAAAAATGGTAATTTTGACCCAAAACGACACTTCCGGCCTTTTGAGACCAATAATGGTCATTTTGACCAATAACGACAGTCCCGGCCCTTTGAAACAGAAAATTGTAATTTTTACCAAAAATGACACTCCCTTTGAGACAAAAAATGGTAATTTTGACCAAAAACCACACTCCTGACTCCTGTAAGCCAAAAATGGTAATTTTGAGCAAAAATGACACTCCTGGCCCTTGTAAGCCAAAAAATGGTCATTTTGACCAAAAATTACACTTCTGGCCCTTTGAAGATAAAAATTGTAATTTTGACCCAAAACGACACTGCTGCCCTTGGAAGCAAAAAATTGTTATTTTGACCAAAAACGACACTTCTGGCTTTTGGAAGCCAAAAATGGCCATTTTGACCAAAACTGACACCCCAGCTATTGGAAGCAAAAAATTTTAATTTTGACCAAAACTACACTCCTGGCCCTTGGAAGCCAAAAATGGTCATTTTGTCCCAAAACGACACTCGCGGCCCTTGGAAGCAAAAAATTGTAATTTTGACCAAAAACTACACTTCTGGCCCTTGTAAGATAAAAAATGGTCATTTTGACCCAAAACGACACTTCCGGCCTTTTGAGACCAAAAATTGTCATTTTGACCAATAACGACAGTCCCGGCCCTTTGAAACAGAAAATGGTAATTTTTACCAAAAACGACACTCCCTTTGAGACAAAAAATGGTAATTTTGACCAAAAACCACACTCCCGACTCCTGAAAGCCAAAAATGCTAATTTTGAGCAAAAATGACACTCCTGGCCCTTGTAAGCCAAAAAATGGTCATTTTGACCAAACACAACACTCCTAGCCCTTGGAAGCAAAAAAATGTTAATTTTGACCAAAAATTACACTTCTGGAACTTGGAAGCCAAAAATGGTAATTTTGACCGAAAACGACACTTCCGGCCTTTTGAGACCAAAAATGGTCATTTTGACCCAAAACGACACTTCCGGCCTTTTGAGACCAATAATGGTCATTTTGACCAATAACGACAGTCCCGGCCCTTTGAAACAGAAAATTGTAATTTTTACCAAAAATGACACTCCCTTTGAGACAAAAAATGGTAATTTTGACCAAAAACCACACTCCCGACTCCTGTAAGCCAAAAATGCTAATTTTGACCAAAAATGACACTCCTGCCCCTTGTAAGCCAGAAAATGGTCATTTTGACCAAAAATTACACTACTGGCCCTTGGAAGCCAAAAATGGTCATTTAGACACAAAACGACACTGCCGCCCTTGGAAGCAAAAAAATGGTCATTTTGACCAAAAACTACACTTCCGGCCCTTGTAAGCCAAAAAATGGTAATTTTGACCAAAAACCACACTCCCGACTCCTGTAAGCCAAAAATGGTAATTTTGAGCAAAAATGACACTCCTGACCCTTGTAAGCTAAAAAATGGTCATTTTGACCAAAAATTACACTTCAGGCCCTTTGAAGCCAAAAATTTTAATTTAGACACAAAACGACACTGCCGCCCTTGGAAGCAAAAAAATGGTCATTTTGACCAAAAACTACACTTCCGGCCCTTGTAAGCCAAAAAATGGTAATTTTGACCAAAAACCACACTCCCGACTCCTGTAAGCCAAAAATGGTAATTTTGAGCAAAAACCACACTCCTGACTCCTGTAAGCCAAAAATGGTAATTTTTGAGCAAAAATGACACTCCTGGCCCTTGTAAGCCAAAAAATGGTCATTTTGACCAAAAATTACACTTCTGGCCCTTTGAAGATAAAAATTGTAATTTTGACCCAAAACGACACTGCTGCCCTTGGAAGCAAAAAATTGTTATTTTGACCAAAAACGACACTTCTGGCTTTTGGAAGCCAAAAATGGCCATTTTGACCAAAACTGACACCCCAGCTATTGGAAGCAAAAAATTTTAATTTTGACCAAAACTACACTCCTGGCCCTTGGAAGCCAAAAATGGTCATTTTGTCCCAAAACGACACTCGCGGCCCTTGGAAGCAAAAAATTGTAATTTTGACCAAAAACTACACTTCTGGCCCTTGTAAGATAAAAAATGGTCATTTTGACCCAAAACGACACTTCCGGCCTTTTGAGACCAAAAATTGTCATTTTGACCAATAACGACAGTCCCGGCCCTTTGAAACAGAAAATGGTAATTTTTACCAAAAACGACACTCCCTTTGAGACAAAAAATGGTAATTTTGACCAAAAACCACACTCCCGACTCCTGAAAGCCAAAAATGCTAATTTTGAGCAAAAATGACACTCCTGGCCCTTGTAAGCCAAAAAATGGTCATTTTGACCAAACACAACACTCCTAGCCCTTGGAAGCAAAAAAATGTTAATTTTGACCAAAAATTACACTTCTGGAACTTGGAAGCCAAAAATGGTAATTTTGACCGAAAACGACACTTCCGGCCTTTTGAGACCAAAAATGGTCATTTTGACCCAAAACGACACTTCCGGCCTTTTGAGACCAATAATGGTCATTTTGACCAATAACGACAGTCCCGGCCCTTTGAAACAGAAAATTGTAATTTTTACCAAAAATGACACTCCCTTTGAGACAAAAAATGGTAATTTTGACCAAAAACCACACTCCCGACTCCTGTAAGCCAAAAATGCTAATTTTGACCAAAAATGACACTCCTGCCCCTTGTAAGCCAGAAAATGGTCATTTTGACCAAAAATTACACTACTGGCCCTTGGAAGCCAAAAATGTCATTTAGACACAAAACGACACTGCCGCCCTTGGAAGCAAAAAAATGGTCATTTTGACCAAAAACTACACTTCCGGCCCTTGTAAGCCAAAAAATGGTAATTTTGACCAAAAACCACACTCCCGACTCCTGTAAGCCAAAAATGGTAATTTTGAGCAAAAATGACACTCCTGACCCTTGTAAGCTAAAAAATGGTCATTTTGACCAAAAATTACACTTCAGGCCCTTTGAAGCCAAAATTTTAATTTTGACCCAAACGACACTGCCGCCCTTGGAAGCAAAAAATGGTCATTTTGACCAAAAACTACACTTCCGGCCCTTGTAAGCCAAAAAATGGTAATTTTGACCAAAAACCACACTCCCGACTCCTGTAAGCCAAAATGGTAATTTTGAGCAAAAATGACACTCCTGACCCTTGTAAGCTAAAAATGGTCATTTGACCAAAAATTACACTTCTGGCCCTTTGAAGCCAAAAATTGTAATTTTGACCAAAAACTACACTTCTGGTCTTTGTAAGCCAAAAAATGGTAATTTTGACCAAAAACTACACTCCTTGCTCTCGTAAGCAAAAAAATGGTCTTTTTGACCAAAAACGACACTCGCAGCCCATTCAGACCAAAAATGGTCATTTTGACCAAAAAATTACACTCTTGGAAGGCAACAATGGTAATTTTGACCCAAAACGACACTCCTAGACCTTGGGAGCAAAAAATGGTCATTTTGACCAAAAACGACAATCCCAGCCCTTTAGAATAAAAGTAGTCATTTTGACCAAAAACTACACTGCTGGCCTTGGAAGCCAAAAATGGTCATTTTGTCCCAAAACGACACTCGCGGCCCTTGGAAGCAAAATATTGTAATTTTGACCAAAAACTACACTTCTTTCCCTTGTAAGCCAAAAAATGGTCTTTTTGACCAAAAACGACACTCGCAGCCCATTCAGACCAAAAATGGTCATTTTGACCAAAAACCACACTCCCGTCCCCTGTAAGCCAAAAAATTGTAATTTTGACCTAAAACTACACTTCTGGCCCTTGTAAGATAAAAAATGGTCATTATGACCCAAAACGACACTTCCGGCCTTTTGAGACCAAAAATTGTCATTTTGACCAATAACGACAGTCCCGGCCCTTGAAACAGAAAATTGTAATTTTTACCAAAAATGACACTCCCTTTGAGACAAAAAAATGGTAATTTTGACCAAAAACCACACTCCCGACTCCTGTAAGCCAAAAATGGTAATTTTGAGCAAAAATGACACTCCTGGCCCTTGTAAGCCAAAAAATGGTCATTTTGACCAAAAATTACACTTCTGGCCCTTTGAAGATAAAAATTGTAATTTTGACCCAAAACGACACTGCTGCCCTTGGAAGCAAAAAATTGTTATTTTGACCAAAAACGACACTTCTGGCTTTTGGAAGCCAAAAATGGCCATTTTGACCAAAACTGACACCCCAGCTATTGGAAGCAAAAAATTTTAATTTTGACCAAAACTACACTCCTGGCCCTTGGAAGCCAAAAATGGTCATTTGTCCCAAAACGACACTCGCGGCCCTTGGAAGCAAAAAATTGTAATTTTGACCAAAAACTACACTTCTGGCCCTTGTAAGATAAAAAATGGTCATTTTGACCCAAAACGACACTTCCGGCCTTTTGAGACCAAAAATTGTCATTTTGACCAATAACGACAGTCCCGGCCCTTTGAAACAGAAAATGGTAATTTTTACCAAAAACGACACTCCCTTTGAGACAAAAAAATGGTAATTTTGACCAAAAACCACACTCCCGACTCCTGAAAGCCAAAAATGCTAATTTTGAGCAAAAATGACACTCCTGGCCCTTGTAAGCCAAAAAATGGTCATTTTGACCAAACACAACACTCCTAGCCCTTGGAAGCAAAAAAATGTTTAATTTTGACCAAAAATTACACTTCTGGCCCTTGGAAGCCAAAAATGGTAATTTTGACCGAAAACGACACTGCCGGCCCTTGTAAGCCAAAAATTGTATTTTGACAAAAAACGACACTCCTAGCCCTTGGGAGCAAAAAATAGTAATTTTAACCAAAAACAACACTCCCGGCTCTTGGAAGCCAAAAATGGTCATTTTGACCCATAACGACACTTCCGGCCTTTTGAGACCAAAAATGGTAATTTTGACCCAAAACGACACTTCCGGCCTTTTGAGACCAATAATGGTCATTTTGACCAATAACGACAGTCCCGGCCCTTTGAAACAGAAATTGTAATTTTTACCAAAAATGACACTCCCTTTGAGACAAAAAATGGTAATTTTGACCAAAAACCACACTCCCGACTCCTGTAAGCCAAAAATGGTAATTTTTGAGCAAAAATGACACTCCTGGCCCTTGTAAGCCAAAAAATGGTCATTTTGACCAAAAATTACATTTCTGGCCCTTTGAAGATAAAAATTGTAATTTTGACCCAAAACGACACTGCTGCCCTTGGAAGCAAAAAATTGTTATTTTGACCAAAAACGACACTTCTGGCTTTTGGAAGCCAAAAATGGCCATTTTGACCAAAACTGACACCCCAGCTATTGGAAGCAAAAAATTTTAATTTTGACCAAAACTACACTCCTGGCCCCTTGGAAGCCAAAAATGGTCATTTTGTCCCAAAACGACACTCGCGGCCCTTGGAAGCAAAAAATTGTAATTTTGACCAAAAACTACACTTCTGGCCCTTGTAAGATAAAAAATGGTCATTTTGACCCAAAACGACACTTCCGGCCTTTTGAGACCAAAAATTGTCATTTTGACCAATAACGACAGTCCCGGCCCTTTGAAACAGAAAATGGTAATTTTTACCAAAAACGACACTCCCTTTGAGACAAAAAATGGTAATTTTGACCAAAAACCACACTCCCGACTCCTGAAAGCCAAAAATGCTAAATTTTGAGCAAAAATGACACTCCTGGCCCTTGTAAGCCAAAAAATGGTCATTTTGACCAAACACAACACTCCTAGCCCTTGGAAGCAAAAAAATGTTAATTTTGACCAAAAATTACACTTCTGGAACTTGGAAGCCAAAAATGGTAATTTTGACCGAAAACGACACTTCCGGCCTTTTGAGACCAAAAATGGTCATTTTGACCCAAAACGACACTTCCGGCCTTTTTGAGACCAATAATGGTCATTTTGACCAATAACGACAGTCCCGGCCCTTTGAAACAGAAAATTGTAATTTTTACCAAAAATGACACTCCCTTTGAGACAAAAAATGGTAATTTTGACCAAAAACCACACTCCCGACTCCTGTAAGCCAAAAATGCTAATTTTGACCAAAAATGACACTCCTGCCCCTTGTAAGCCAGAAAATGGTCATTTTGACCAAAAATTACACTACTGGCCCTTGGAAGCCAAAAATGGTCATTTAGACACAAAACGACACTGCCGCCCTTGGAAGCAAAAAAATGGTCATTTTGACCAAAAACTACACTTCCGGCCCTTGTAAGCCAAAAAATGGTAATTTTGACCAAAAACCACACTCCCGACTCCTGTAAGCCAAAAATGGTAATTTTGAGCAAAAATGACACTCCTGACCCTTGTAAGCTAAAAAATGGTCATTTTGACCAAAAATTACACTTCAGGCCCTTTGAAGCCAAAAATTTTAATTTTGACCCAAAACGACACTGCCGCCTTTGGAAGCAAAAAAATGGTCATTTTGACCAAAAACTACACTTCCGGCCCTTGTAAGCCAAAAAATGGTAATTTTGACCAAAAACCACACTCCCGACTCCTGTAAGCCAAAAATGGTAATTTTGAGCAAAAATGACACTCCTGACCCTTGTAAGCTAAAAAATGGTCATTTTGACCAAAAATTACACTTCTGGCCCTTTGAAGCCAAAAATTGTAATTTTGACCAAAACTACACTTCTGGTCTTTGTAAGCCAAAAAATGGTAATTTTGACCAAAAACTACACTCCTTGCTCTCGTAAGCAAAAAAAATGGTCTTTTTGACCAAAAACGACACTCGCAGCCCATTCAGACCAAAAATGGTCATTTTGACCAAAAAATTACACTCTTGGAAGGCAACAATGGTAATTTTGACCCAAAACGACACTCCTAGACCTTGGGAGCAAAAAATGGTCATTTTGACCAAAAACGACAATCCCAGCCCTTTAGAATAAAAGTAGTCATTTTGACCAAAAACTACACTGCTGGCTCTTGGAAGCCAAAAATGGTCATTTTGTCCCAAAACGACACTCGCGGCCCTTGGAAGCAAAATATTGTAATTTTGACCAAAAACTACACTTCTTTCCCTTGTAAGCCAAAAAATGGTCTTTTTGACCAAAAACGACACTCGCAGCCCATTCAGACCAAAAATGGTCATTTTGACCAAAAACCACACTCCCGTCCCCTGTAAGCCAAAAAATTGTAATTTTGACCTAAAACTACACTTCTGGCCCTTGTAAGATAAAAAATGGTCATTATGACCCAAAACGACACTTCCGGCCTTTTGAGACCAAAAATTGTCATTTTGACCAATAACGACAGTCCCGGCCCTTTGAAACAGAAAATGGTAATTTTTTACCAAAAACGACACTCCCTTTGAGACAAAAAATGGTAATTTTGACCAAAAACCACACTCCCGACTCCTGTAAGCCAAAATGCTAATTTTGACCAAAAATGACACTCCTGGCCCTTGTAAGCCAAAAAATGGTCATTTTGACCAAACACGACACTCCCAGCCCTTGGAAGCAAAAAATGTTAATTTTGACCAAAAATTACACTTCTGGCCCCTGGAAGCCAAAAATGGTAATTTTGACCGAAAACGACACTGCCGGCCCTTGTAAGCCAAAAATTGTATTTTGACAAAAATGACACTCCTAGCCCTTGGGAGCAAAAAATAGTAATTTTGACCAAAAACAACACTCCCGCCTCTTGGAAGCCAAAAGTGGTCATTTTGAAAAAAACGACACTTCCTGCCCTTTGAGACCAAAAATGGTAATTTTGACCAAAAACTACACTCTCTGGCCCTTGTAAGCCAAAAATGGTCATTTTGACCCAAAACGACACTTCCGGCCTTTTGAGACCAAAAATGGTCATTTTGACCCAAAACGACACTTCCGGCCTTTTGAGACCAAAAATGGTCATTTTGACCCAAAACGACACTTACGGCCTTTTGAGACCAATAATGGTCATTTTGACCAATAACGACAGTCCCGGCCCTTTGAAACAGAAAATTGTAATTTTTACCAAAAATGACACTCCCTTTGAGACAAAAATGGTAATTTTGACCAAAAACCACACTCCCGACTCCTGTAAGCCAAAAATGGTAATTTTGAGCAAAAATGACACTCCTAGCCCTTGTAAGCCAAAAAATGGTCATTTTGACCAAAAATTACACTTCTGGCACTTTGAAGATAAAAATTGTAATTTTGACCCAAAACGACACTGCTGCCCTTGGAAGCAAAAAATTGTTATTTTGACCAAAAACGACACTTCTGGCTTTTGGAAGCCAAAAATGGCCATTTTGACCAAAACTGACACCCCAGCTATTGGAAGCAAAAAATTTTAATTTTGACCAAAACTACACTCCTGGCCCTTGGAAGCCAAAAATGGTCATTTTGTCCCAAAACGACACTCGCGGCCCTTGGAAGCAAAAAATTGTAATTTTGACCAAAAACTACACTTCTGGCCCTTGTAAGATAAAAAATGGTCATTTTGACTCAAAACGACACTTCCGGCCTTTTGAGACCAAAAATTGTCATTTTGACCAATAACGACAGTCCCGGCCCTTTGAAACAGAAAATGGTAATTTTTACCAAAAACGACACTCCCTTTGAGACAAAAAATGGTAATTTTGACCAAAAACCACACTCCCGACTCCTGAAAGCCAAAAATGCTAATTTTGAGCAAAAATGACACTCCTGGCCCTTGTAAGCCAAAAAATGGTCATTTTGACCAAACACAACACTCCTAACCCTTGGAAACAAAAAAATGTTAATTTTGACCAAAAATTACACTTCTGGAACTTGGAAGCCAAAAATGGTAATTTTGACCGAAAACGACACTTCCGGCCTTTTGAGACCAAAAATGGTCATTTTGACCCAAACGACACTTCCGGCCCTTTGAAACAGAAAATTGTAATTTTTACCAAAAATGACACTCCCTTTGAGACAAAAAATGGTAATTTTGACCAAAAACCACACTCCCGACTCCTGTAAGCCAAAAATGCTAATTTTGACCAAAAATGACACTCCTGCCCCTTGTAAGCCAGAAAATGGTCATTTTGACCAAAAATTACACTACTGGCCCTTGGAAGCCAAAAATGGTCATTTAGACACAAAACGACACTGCCGCCCTTGGAAGCAAAAAAATGGTCATTTTGACCAAAAACTACACTTCCGGCCCTTGTAAGCCAAAAAATGGTAATTTTGACCAAAAACCACACTCCCGACTCCTGTAAGCCAAAAGTGGTCATTTTGAAAAAAACGACACTTCCTGCCCTTTGAGACCAAAAATGGTAATTTTGACCAAAAACTACACTCTCTGGCCCTTGTAAGCCAAAAATGGTAATTTTGACCCAAAACGACACTTCCGGCCTTTTGAGACCAAAAATGGTCCATTTTGACCCAAAACGACACTTCTGGCCTTTTGAGACCAATAATGGTCATTTTGACCAATAACGACAGTCCCGGCCCTTTGAAACAGAAAATTGTAATTTTTACCAAAATGACACTCCCTTTGAGACAAAAAATGGTAATTTTGACCAAAAACCACACTCCCGACTCCTGTAAGCCAAAAATGGTAATTTTGAGCAAAAATGACACTCCTGGCCCTTGTAAGCCAAAAAATGGTCATTTTGACCAAAAATTACACTTCTGGCACTTTGAAGATAAAAATTGTAATTTTGACCCAAAACGACACTGCTGCCCTTGGAAGCAAAAAATTGTTATTTTTGACCAAAAATGACACTTCTGGCTTTTGGAAGCCAAAAATGGCCATTTTGACCAAAACTGACACCCCAGCTATTGGAAGCAAAAAAATTTAATTTTGACCAAAACTACACTCCTGGCCCTTGGAAGCCAAAAATGGTCATTTTGTCCCAAAACGACACTCGCGGCCCTTGGAAGCAAAAAATTGTAATTTTGACCAAAAACTACACTTCTGGCCCTTGTAAGATAAAAAATGGAAATTTTGGACCCAAAACGACACTTCCGGCCTTTTGAGACCAAAAATTGTCATTTTGACCAATAACGACAGTCCCGGCCCTTTGAAACAGAAAATGGTAATTTTTACCAAAAACGACACTCCCTTTGAGACAAAAAATGGTAATTTTGACCAAAAACCACACTCCCGACTCCTGAAAGCCAAAAATGCTAATTTTGAGCAAAAATGACACTCCTGGCCCTTGTAAGCCAAAAAATGGTCATTTTGACCAAACACAACACTCCTAGCCCTTGGAAGCAAAAAAATGTTAATTTTGACCAAAAATTACACTTCTGGAACTTGGAAGCCAAAAATGGTAATTTTGACCGAAAACGACACTTCCGGCCTTTTGAGACCAAAAATGGTCATTTTGACCCAAACGGACACTTCCGGCCTTTTGAGACCAATAATGGTCATTTTGACCAATAACGACAGTCCCGGCCCTTTGAAACAGAAAATTGTAATTTTTACCAAAAATGACACTCCCTTTGAGACAAAAAATGGTAATTTTGACCAAAAACCACACTCCCGACTCCTGTAAGCCAAAAATGCTAAATTTGACCAAAAATGACACTCCTGCCCCTTGTAAGCCATAAAATGGTCATTTTGACCAAAAAATTACACTACTGGCCCTTGGAAGCCAAAAATGGTCATTTAGACACAAAACGACACTGCCGCCCTTGGAAGCAAAAAAATGGTCATTTTGACCAAAAACTACACTTCCGGCCCTTGTAAGCCAAAAAATGGTAATTTTGACCAAAAACCACACTCCCGACTCCTGTAAGCCAAAAATGGTAATTTTGAGCAAAAATGACACTCCTGACCCTTGTAAGCTAAAAATGGTCATTTTGACCAAAAATTACACTTCTGGCCCTTTGAAGCCAAAAATTTTAATTTTGACCCAAAACGACACTGCCGCCCTTGGAAGCAAAAAAATGGTCATTTTGACCAAAAACTACACTTCTGGCCCTTGTAAGCCAAAAATGGTAATTTTGACCAAAAACCACACTCCCGACTCCTGTAAGCCAAAAATGGTAATTTTGAGCAAAAATGACACTCCTGACCCTTGTAAGCTAAAAAATGGTCATTTTGACCAAAAAATTACACTTCTGGCCCTTTGAAGCCAAAAATTGTAATTTTGACCAAAAACTACACTTCTGGTCTTTGTAAGCCAAAAAATGGTCATTTTGACCAAAACTACACTCCTTGCTCTCGTAAGCAAAAATTGGTCTTTTTGACCAAAAACGACACTCGCAGCCCATTCAGACCAAAAATGGTCATTTTGACCAAAAAATTACACTCTTGGAAGGCAACAATGGTAATTTTGACCCAAAATGACACTCCTAGACCTTGGGAGCAAAAAATGGTCATTTTGACCAAAAACGACAATCCCAGCCCTTTAGAATAAAAGTAGTCATTTTGACCAAAAACTACACTGCTGGCCCTTGGAAGCCAAAAATGGTCATTTTGTCCCAAAACGACACTCGCGGCCCTTGGAAGCAAAATATTGTAATTTTGACCAAAAACTACACTTCTTTCCCTTGTAAGCCAAAAAATGGTCTTTTTGACCAAAAACGACACTCGCAGCCCATTCAGACCAAAAATGGTCATTTTGACCAAAAACCACACTCCCGTCTCCTGTAAGCCAAAAAATTGTAATTTTGACCAAAAACTACACTTCTGGCCCTTGTAAGATAAAAAATGGTCATTTTGACCCAAAACGACACTTCCGGCCTTTTGAGACCAAAAATTGTCATTTTGACCAATAACGACAGTCCGCCCCTTTGAAACAGAAAATGGTAATTTTTACCAAAAACGACACTCCCTTTGAGACAAAAAATGGTAATTTTGACCAAAAACCCCACTCCCGACTCCTGAAAGCCAAAAATGCTTATTTTGAGCAAAAATGACACTCCTGGCCCTTGTAAGCCAAAAAATGGTCATTTTGACCAAACACAACACTCCTAGACCTTGGAAGCAAATTATGTTAATTTTGACCAAAAATTACACTTCTGGCCCTTGGAAGCCAAAAATGGTAATTTTTGACCGAAAACGACACTGCCGGCCCTTGTAAGCCAAAAATTGTATTTTGACAAAAACGACACTCCTAGCCCTTGGGAGCAAAAAATAGTAATTTTGACCAAAAACAACACTCCCGGCTCTTGGAAGCCAAAAGTGGTCATTTTGAAAAAACGACACTTCCTGCCCTTTAAGACCAAAAATGGTAATTTTGACCAAAAACTACACTCTCTGGCCCTTGTAAAGCCAAAATGGTCATTTTGACCCAAAACGACACTTCCGGCCTTTTGAGACCAAAAATGGTCATTTTGACCCAAAACGACACTTCCGGCCTTTTGAGACCAAAAATGGTCATTTTGACCCAAAACGACACTTCCGGCCTTTTGAGACCAATAATGGTCATTTTGACCAATAACGACAGTCCCGGCCCATTGAAACAGAAAATTGTAATTTTTACCAAAAATGACACTCCCTTTGAGACAAAAAATGGTAATTTTGACCAAAAACCACACTCCCGACTCCTGTAAGCCAAAAATGCTAATTTTGACCAAAAATGACACTCCTGGCCCTTGTAAGCCAAAAAATTGGTCATTTTGACCAAACACGACACTCCTAGCCCTTGGAAGCAAAAAAATGTTAATTTTGACCAAAAATTACACTTCTGGCCCTTGGAAGCCAAAAAATGGTAATTTTGACCGAAAACGACACTGCCGGCCCTTGTAAGCCAAAAATTGTATTTTGACAAAAACGACACTCCTAGCCCTTGGGAGCAAAAAATAGTAATTTTGACCAAAAACAACACTCCCGGCTCTTGGAAGCCAAAAGTGGTCATTTTGAAAAAAACGACACTTCCTGCCCTTTGAGACCAAAAATGGTAATTTTGACCAAAAACTACACTCTCTGGCCCTTGTAAGCCAAAAATGGTCATTTTGACCCAAAACGACACTTCCGGCCTTTTGAGACCAAAAATGGTCATTTTGACCCAAAACGACACTTCCGGCCTTTTGAGACCAAAAATGGTCATTTTGACCCAAAACGACACTTCCGGCCTTTTGAGACCAAAAATGGTCATTTTGACCCAAAACGACACTTCCGGCCTTTGAGACCAATAATGGTCATTTTGACCAATAACGACAGTCCCGGCCCTTTGAAACAGAAAATTGTAATTTTTACCAAAAATGACACTCCCTTTGAGACAAAAAAATGGTAATTTTGACCAAAAACCACACTCCCGACTCCTGTAAGCCAAAAATGGTAATTTTGAGCAAAAATGACACTCCTGGCCCTTGTAAGCCAAAAAATGGTCATTTTGACCAAAAATTACACTTCTGGCCCTTTGAAGATAAAAATTGTAATTTTGACCCAAAACGACACTGCTGCCCTTGGAAGCAAAAAATTGTTATTTTGACCAAAAACGACACTTCTGGCTTTTGGAAGCCAAAATGGCCATTTTGACCAAAACTGACACCCCAGCTATTGGAAGCAAAAAATTTTAATTTTGACCAAAACTACACTCCTGGCCCTTGGAAGCCAAAAATGGTCATTTTGTCCCAAAACGACACTCGCGGCCCTTGGAAGCAAAAAATTGTAATTTTGACCAAAAACTACACTTCTGGCCCTTGTAAGATAAAAAATGGTCATTTTGACCCAAAACGACACTTCCGGCCTTTGAGACCAAAAATTGTCATTTTGACCAATAACGACAGTCCCGGCCCTTTGAAACAGAAAATGGTAAATTTTTACCAAAAACGACACTCCCTTTGAGACAAAAATGGTAATTTTGACCAAAAACCACACTCCCTACTCCTGAAAGCCAAAAATGCTAATTTTGAGCAAAAATGACACTCCTGGCCCTTGTAAGCCAAAAAATGGTCATTTTGACCAAACACAACACTCCTAGCCCTTGGAAGCAAAAAAATGTTAATTTTGACCAAAAATTACACTTCTGGCCCTTGGAAGCCAAAAATGGTAATTTTGACCGAAAACGACACTGCCGGCCCTTGTAAGCCAAAAATTGTATTTTGACAAAAAACGACACTCCTAGCCCTTGGGAGCAAAAAATAGTAATTTTGACCAAAAACAACACTCCCGGCTCTTGGAAGCCAAAAATGGTCATTTTGACCCATAACGACACTTCCGGCCTTTTGAGACCAAAAATGGTAATTTTGACCCAAAACGACACTTCCGGCCTTTTGAGACCAATAATGGTCATTTTGACCAATAACGACAGTCCCGGCCCTTTGAAACAGAAAATTGTAATTTTTAACAAAAATGACACTCCCTTTGAGACAAAAAATGGTAATTTTGACCAAAAACCACACTCCCGACTCCTGTAAGCCAAAAATGGTAATTTTGACCAAAAACTACACTCTCTGGCCCTTGTAAGCCAAAAATGGCATTTTTGACCCAAAACGACACTTCCGGCCTTTTGAGACCAAAAATGGTCATTTTGACCCAAAACGACACTTCCGGCCTTTTGAGACCAAAAATGGTCATTTTGACCCAAAACGACACTTCCGGCCTTTTGAGACCAATAATGGTCATTTTGACCAATAACGACAGTCCCGGCCCTTTGAAACAGAAAATTGTAATTTTTACCAAAAATGACACTCCCTTTGAGACAAAAAATGGTAATTTTGACCAAAAACCACACTCCCGACTCCTGTAAGCCAAAAATGCTAATTTTGACCAAAAATGACACTCCTGGCCCTTGTAAGCCAAAAAATGGTCATTTTGACCAAACACGACACTCCTAGCCCTTGGAAGCAAAAAAATGTTAATTTTGACCAAAAATTACACTTCTGGCCCTTGGAAGCCAAAAATGGTAATTTTGACCGAAAACGACACTGCCGGCCCTTGTAAGCCAAAAATTGTATTTTGACAAAAACGACACTCCTAGCCCTTGGGAGCAAAAAATAGTAATTTTGACCAAAAACAACACTCCCGGCTCTTGGAAGCCAAAAGTGGTCATTTTGAAAAAAACGACACTTCCTGCCCTTTGAGACCAAAAATGGTAATTTTGACCAAAAACTACACTCTCTGGCCCTTGTAAGCCAAAAATGGTCATTTTGACCCAAAACGACACTTCCGGCCTTTTGAGACCAAAAATGGTCATTTTGACCCAAAACGACACTTCCGGCCTTTTGAGACCAAAAATGGTCATTTTGACCCAAAACGACACTTCCGGCCTTTTGAGACCAAAAATGGTCATTTTGACCCAAAACGACACTTCCGGCCTTTTGAGACCAATAATGGTCATTTTGACCAATAACGACAGTCCCGGCCCTTTGAAACAGAAAATTGTAATTTTTACCAAAAATGACACTCCCTTTGAGACAAAAAAATGGTAATTTTGACCAAAAACCACACTCCCGACTCCTGTAAGCCAAAAATGGTAATTTTGAGCAAAAATGACACTCCTGGCCCTTGTAAGCCAAAAAATGGTCATTTTGACCAAAAATTACACTTCTGGCCCTTTGAAGATAAAAATTGTAATTTTGACCCAAAACGACACTGCTGCCCTTGGAAGCAAAAAATTGTTATTTTGACCAAAAACGACACTTCTGGCTTTTGGAAGCCAAAAATGGCCATTTTGACCAAAACTGACACCCCAGCTATTGGAAGCAAAAAATTTTAATTTTGACCAAAACTACACTCCTGGCCCTTGGAAGCCAAAAATGGTCATTTTGTCCCAAAACGACACTCGCGGCCCTTGGAAGCAAAAAATTGTAATTTTGACCAAAAACTACACTTCTGGCCCTTGTAAGATAAAAAATGGTCATTTTGACCCAAAACGACACTTCCGGCCTTTTGAGACCAAAAATTGTCATTTTGACCAATAACGACAGTCCCGGCCCTTTGAAACAGAAAATGGTAATTTTTACCAAAAACGACACTCCCTTTGAGACAAAAAATGGTAATTTTGACCAAAAACCACACTCCCGACTCCTGAAAGCCAAAAATGCTAATTTTGAGCAAAAATGACACTCCTGGCCCTTGTAAGCCAAAAAATGGTCATTTTGACCAAACACAACACTCCTAGCCCTTGGAAGCAAAAAAATGTTAATTTTGACCAAAAATTACACTTCTGGCCCTTGGAAGCCAAAAATGGTAATTTTGACCGAAAACGACACTGCCGGCCCTTGTAAGCCAAAAATTGTATTTTGACAAAAAACGACACTCCTAGCCCTTGGGAGCAAAAAATAGTAATTTTGACCAAAAACAACACTCCCGGCTCTTGGAAGCCAAAAATGGTCATTTTGACCCATAACGACACTTCCGGCCTTTTGAGACCAAAAATGGTAATTTTGACCCAAAACGACACTTCCGGCCTTTTGAGACCAATAATGGTCATTTTGACCAATAACGACAGTCCCGGCCCTTTGAAACAGAAAATTGTAATTTTTAACAAAAATGACACTCCCTTTGAGACAAAAAATGGTAATTTTGACCAAAAACCACACTCCCGACTCCTGTAAGCCAAAAATGGTAATTTTGAGCAAAATGACACTCCTGGCCCTTGTAAGCCAAAAAATGGTCATTTTGACCAAAAATTACACTTCTGGCCCTTTGAAGATAAAAATTGTAATTTTGACCCAAAACGACACTGCTGCCCTTGGAAGCAAAAAATTGTTATTTTGACCAAAAACGACACTTCTGGCTTTTGGAAGCCAAAAATGGCCATTTTGACCAAAACTGACACCCCAGCTATTGGAAGCAAAAAATTTTAATTTTGACCAAAACTACACTCCTGGCCCTTGGAAGCCAAAAATGGTCATTTTGTCCCAAAACGACACTCGCGGCCCTTGGAAGCAAAAAATTGTAATTTTGACCAAAAACTACACTTCTGGCCCTTGTAAGATAAAAAATGGTCATTTTGACCCAAAACGACACTTCCGGCCTTTTGAGACCAAAAATTGTCATTTTGACCAATAACGACAGTCCCGGCCCTTTGAAACAGAAAATGGTAATTTTTACCAAAAACGACACTCCCTTTGAGACAAAAAATGGTAATTTTGACCAAAAACCACACTCCCGACTCCTGAAAGCCAAAAATGCTAATTTTGAGCAAAAATGACACTCCTGGCCCTTGTAAGCCAAAAAATGGTCATTTTGACCAAACACAACACTCCTAGCCCTTGGAAGCAAAAAAATGTTAATTTTGACCAAAAATTACACTTCTGGAACTTGGAAGCCAAAAATGGTAATTTTGACCGAAAACGACACTTCCGGCCTTTTGAGACCAAAAATGGTCATTTTGACCCAAAACGACACTTCCGGCCTTTTGAGACCAATAATGGTCATTTTGACCAATAACGACAGTCCCGGCCCTTTGAAACAGAAAATTGTAATTTTTACCAAAAATGACACTCCCTTTGAGACAAAAAATGGTAATTTTGACCAAAAACCACACTCCCGACTCCTGTAAGCCAAAAATGCTAATTTTGACCAAAAATGACACTCCTGCCCCTTGTAAGCCAGAAAATGGTCATTTTGACCAAAAATTACACTACTGGCCCTTGGAAGCCAAAAATGGTCATTTAGACACAAAACGACACTGCCGCCCTTGGAAGCAAAAAAATGGTCATTTTGACCAAAAACTACACTTCCGGCCCTTGTAAGCCAAAAAATGGTAATTTTGACCAAAAACCACACTCCCGACTCCTGTAAGCCAAAAATGGTAATTTTGAGCAAAAATGACACTCCTGACCCTTGTAAGCTAAAAAATGGTCATTTTGACCAAAAATTACACTTCAGGCCCTTTGAAGCCAAAAATTTTAATTTTGACCCAAAACGACACTGCCGCCCTTGGAAGCAAAAAAATGGTCATTTTGACCAAAAACTACACTTCCGGCCCTTGTAAGCCAAAAAATGGTAATTTTGACCAAAAACCACACTCCCGACTCCTGTAAGCCAAAAATGGTAATTTTGAGCAAAAATGACACTCCTGACCCTTGTAAGCTAAAAAATGGTCATTTTGACCAAAAATTACACTTCTGGCCCTTTGAAGCCAAAAATTGTAATTTTGACCAAAAACTACACTTCTGGTCTTTGTAAGCCAAAAAATGGTCATTTTGACCAAAAACTACACTCCTTGCTCTCGTAAGCAAAAAAATGGTCTTTTTGACCAAAAACGACACTCGCAGCCCATTCAGACCAAAAATGGTCATTTTGACCAAAAAATTACACTCTTGGAAGGCAACAATGGTAATTTTGACCCAAAACGACACTCCTAGACCTTGGGAGCAAAAAATGGTCATTTTGACCAAAAACGACAATCCCAGCCCTTTAGAATAAAAGTAGTCATTTTGACCAAAAACTACACTGCTGGCCCTTGGAAGCCAAAAATGGTCATTTTGTCCCAAAACGACACTCGCGGCCCTTGGAAGCAAAATATTGTAATTTTGACCAAAAACTACACTTCTTTCCCTTGTAAGCCAAAAAATGGTCTTTTTGACCAAAAACGACACTCGCAGCCCATTCAGACCAAAAATGGTCATTTTGACCAAAAACCACACTCCCGTCCCCTGTAAGCCAAAAAATTGTAATTTTGACCTAAAACTACACTTCTGGCCCTTGTAAGATAAAAAATGGTCATTATGACCCAAAACGACACTTCCGGCCTTTTGAGACCAAAAATTGTCATTTTGACCAATAACGACAGTCCCGGCCCTTTGAAACAGAAAATGGTAATTTTTTACCAAAAACGACACTCCCTTTGAGACAAAAAATGGTAATTTTGACCAAAAACCACACTCCCGACTCCTGTAAGCCAAAAATGCTAATTTTGACCAAAAATGACACTCCTGGCCCTTGTAAGCCAAAAAATGGTCATTTTGACCAAACACGACACTCCTAGCCCTTGGAAGCAAAAAATGTTAATTTTGACCAAAAATTACACTTCTGGCCCCTGGAAGCCAAAAATGGTAATTTTGACCGAAAACGACACTGCCGGCCCTTGTAAGCCAAAAATTGTATTTTGACAAAAACGACACTCCTAGCCCTTGGGAGCAAAAAATAGTAATTTTGACCAAAAACAACACTCCCGGCTCTTGGAAGCCAAAAGTGGTCATTTTGAAAAAAACGACACTTCCTGCCCTTTGAGACCAAAAATGGTAATTTTGACCAAAAACTACACTCTCTGGCCCTTGTAAGCCAAAAATGGTCATTTTGACCCAAAACGACACTTCCGGCCTTTTGAGACCAAAAATGGTCATTTTGACCCAAAACGACACTTCCGGCCTTTTGAGACCAAAAATGGTCATTTTGACCCAAAACGACACTTACGGCCTTTTGAGACCAATAATGGTCATTTTGACCAATAACGACAGTCCCGTCCCTTTGAAACAGAAAATTGTAATTTTTACCAAAAATGACACTCCCTTTGAGACAAAAAATGGTAATTTTGACCAAAAACCACACTCCCGACTCCTGTAAGCCAAAAATGGTAATTTTGAGCAAAAATGACACTCCTGGCCCTTGTAAGCCAAAAAATGGTCAGTTTGACCAAAAATTACACTTCTGGCACTTTGAAGATAAAAATTGTAATTTTGACCCAAAACGACACTGCTGCCCTTGGAAGCAAAAAATTGTTATTTTGACCAAAAACGACACTTCTGGCTTTTGGAAGCCAAAAATGGCCATTTTGACCAAAACTGACACCCCAGCTATTGGAAGCAAAAAATTTTAATTTTGACCAAAACTACACTCCTGGCCCTTGGAAGCCAAAAATGGTCATTTTGTCCCAAAACGACACTCGCGGCCCTTGGAAGCAAAAAATTGTAATTTTGACCAAAAACTACACTTCTGGCCCTTGTAAGATAAAAAATGGTCATTTTGACCCAAAACGACACTTCCGGCCTTTTGAGACCAAAAATTGTCATTTTGACCAATAACGACAGTCCCGGCCCTTTGAAACAGAAAATGGTAATTTTTACCAAAAACGACACTCCCTTTGAGACAAAAAATGGTAATTTTGACCAAAAACCACACTCCCGACTCCTGAAAGCCAAAAATGCTAATTTTGAGCAAAAATGACACTCCTGGCCCTTGTAAGCCAAAAAATGGTCATTTTGACCAAACACAACACTCCTAGCCCTTGGAAGCAAAAAAATGTTAATTTTGACCAAAAATTACACTTCTGGAACTTGGAAGCCAAAAATGGTAATTTTGACCGAAAACGACACTTCCGGCCTTTTGAGACCAAAAATGGTCATTTTGACCCAAAACGACACTTCCGGCCCTTTGAAACAGAAAATTGTAATTTTTACCAAAAATGACACTCCCTTTGAGACAAAAAATGGTAATTTTGACCAAAAACCACACTCCCGACTCCTGTAAGCCAAAAATGCTAATTTTGACCAAAAATGACACTCCTGCCCCTTGTAAGCCAGAAAATGGTCATTTTGACCAAAAATTACACTACTGGCCCTTGGAAGCCAAAAATGGTCATTTAGACACAAAACGACACTGCCGCCCTTGGAAGCAAAAAAATGGTCATTTTGACCAAAAACTACACTTCCGGCCCTTGTAAGCCAAAAAATGGTAATTTTGACCAAAAACCACACTCCCGACTCCTGTAAGCCAAAAATGGTAATTTTGAGCAAAAATGACACTCCTGACCCTTGTAAGCTAAAAAATGGTCATTTTGACCAAAAATTACACTTCTGGCCCTTTGAAGCCAAAAATTGTAATTTTGACAAAAAAAACTACACTTCTGGTCTTTGTAAGCCAAAAAATGGTCATTTTGACCAAAAACTACACTCCTTGCTCTCGTAAGCAAAAAAATGGTCTTTTTGACCAAAAACGACACTCGCAGCCCATTCAGACCAAAAATGGTCATTTTGACCAAAAAATTACACTCTTGGAAGGCAACAATGGTAATTTTGACCCAAAACGACACTCCTAGACCTTGGGAGCAAAAAATGGTCATTTTGACCAAAAACGACAATCCCAGCCCTTTAGAATAAAAGTAGTCATTTTGACCAAAAACTACACTGCTGGCCCTTGGAAGCCAAAAATGGTCATTTTGTCCCAAAACGACACTCGCGGCCCTTGGAAGCAAAATATTGTAATTTTGACCAAAAACTACACTTCTTTCCCTTGTAAGCCAAAAAATGGTCTTTTTGACCAAAAACGACACTCGCAGCCCATTCAGACCAAAAATGGTCATTTTGACCAAAAACCACACTCCCGTCTCCTGTAAGCCAAAAAATTGTAATTTTGACCAAAAACTACACTTCTGGCCCTTGTAAGATAAAAAATGGTCATTTTGACCCAAAACGACACTTCCGGCCTTTTGAGACCAAAAATTGTCATTTTGACCAATAACGACAGTCCCGGCCCTTTGAAACAGAAAATGGTAATTTTTACCAAAAACGACACTCCCTTTGAGACAAAAAATGGTAATTTTGACCAAAAACCACACTCCCGACTCCTGAAAGCCAAAAATGCTAATTTTGAGCAAAAATGACACTCCTGGCCCTTGTAAGCCAAAAAATGGTCATTTTGACCAAACACAACACTCCTAGCCCTTGGAAGCAAAAAAATGTTAATTTTGACCAAAAATTACACTTCTGGCCCTTGGAAGCCAAAAATGGTAATTTTGACCGAAAACGACACTGCCGGCCCTTGTAAGCCAAAAATTGTATTTTGACAAAAAACGACACTCCTAGCCCTTGGGAGCAAAAAATAGTAATTTTGACCAAAAACAACACTCCCGGCTCTTGGAAGCCAAAAGTGGTCATTTTGAAAAAAACGACACTTCCTGCCCTTTGAGACCAAAAATGGTAATTTTGACCAAAAACTACACTCTCTGGCCCTTGTAAGCCAAAAATGGTTATTTTGACCCAAAACGACACTTCCGGCCTTTTGAGACCAAAAATGGTCATTTTGACCCAAAACGACACTTCCGGCCTTTTGAGACCAATAATGGTCATTTTGACCAATAACGACAGTCCCGGCCCCTTGAAACAGAAAATTGTAATTTTTACCAAAAATGACACTCCCTTTGAGACAAAAAATGGTAATTTTGACCAAAAACCACACTCCCGACTCCTGTAAGCCAAAAATGCTAATTTTGACCAAAAATGACACTCCTGCCCCTTGTAAGCCAGAAAATGGTCATTTTGACCAAAAATTACACTACTGGCCCTTGGAAGCCAAAAATGGTCATTTAGACACAAAACGACACTGCCGCCCTTGGAAGCAAAAAAATGGTCATTTTGACCAAAAACTACACTTCCGGCCCTTGTAAGCCAAAAAATGGTAATTTTGACCAAAAACCACACTCCCGACTCCTGTAAGCCAAAAATGGTAATTTTGAGCAAAAATGACACTCCTGACCCTTGTAAGCTAAAAAATGGTCATTTTGACCAAAAATTACACTTCTGGCCCTTTGAAGCCAAAAATTGTAATTTTGACCAAAAACTACACTTCTGGTCTTTGTAAGCCAAAAAATGGTCATTTTGACCAAAAACTACACTCCTTGCTCTCGTAAGCAAAAAAATGGTCTTTTTGACCCAAAAACGACACTCGCAGCCCATTCAGACCAAAAATGGTCATTTTGACCAAAAAATTACACTCTTGGAAGGCAACAATGGTAATTTTGACCCAAAACGACACTCCTAGACCTTGGGAGCAAAAAATGGTCATTTTGACCAAAAACGACAATCCCAGCCCTTTAGAATAAAAGTAGTCATTTTGACCAAAAACTACACTGCTGGCCCTTGGAAGCCAAAAATAGTCATTTTGTCCCAAAACGACACTCGCGGCCCTTGGAAGCAAAATATTGTAATTTTGACCAAAAACTACACTTCTTTCCCTTGTAAGCCAAAAAATGGTCTTTTTGACCAAAAACGACACTCGCAGCCCATTCAGACCAAAAATGGTCATTTTGACCAAAAACCACACTCCCGTCTCCTGTAAGCCAAAAAATTGTAATTTTGACCTAAAACTACACTTCTGGCCCTTGTAAGATAAAAAATGGTCATTATGACCCAAAACGACACTTCCGGCCTTTTGAGACCAAAAATTGTCATTTTGACCAATAACGACAGTCCCGGCCCTTTGAAACAGAAAATGGTAATTTTTTACCAAAAACGACACTCCCTTTGAGACAAAAAATGGTAATTTTGACCAAAAACCACACTCCCGACTCCTGTAAGCCAAAAATGCTAATTTTGACCAAAAATGACACTCCTGGCCCTTGTAAGCCAAAAAATGGTCATTTTGACCAAACACGACACTCCTAGCCCTTGGAAGCAAAAAATGTTAATTTTGACCAAAAATTACACTTCTGGCCCCTGGAAGCCAAAAATGGTAATTTTGACCGAAAACGACACTGCCGGCCCTTGTAAGCCAAAAATTGTATTTTGACAAAAACGACACTCCTAGCCCTTGGGAGCAAAAAATAGTAATTTTGACCAAAAACAACACTCCCGGCTCTTGGAAGCCAAAAGTGGTCATTTTGAAAAAAACGACACTTCCTGCCCTTTGAGACCAAAAATGGTAATTTTGACCAAAAACTACACTCTCTGGCCCTTGTAAGCCAAAAATGGTCATTTTGACCCAAAACGACACTTCCGGCCTTTTGAGACCAAAAATGGTCATTTTGACCCAAAACGACACTTCCGGCCTTTTGAGACCAAAAATGGTCATTTTGACCCAAAACGACACTTCCGGCCTTTTGAGACCAATAATGGTCATTTTGACCAATAACGACAGTCCCGGCCCTTTGAAACAGAAAATTGTAATTTTTACCAAAAATGACACTCCCTTTGAGACAAAAAATGGTAATTTTGACCAAAAACCACACTCCCGACTCCTGTAAGCCAAAAATGCTAATTTTGACCAAAAATGACACTCCTGGCCCTTGTAAGCCAAAAAATGGTCATTTTGACCAAACACGACACTCCTAGCCCTTGGAAGCAAAAAAATGTTAATTTTGACCAAAAATTACACTTCTGGCCCTTGGAAGCCAAAAATGGTAATTTTGACCGAAAACGACACTGCCGGCCCTTGTAAGCCAAAAATTGTATTTTGACAAAAACGACACTCCTAGCCCTTGGGAGCAAAAAATAGTAATTTTGACCAAAAACAACACTCCCGGCTCTTGGAAGCCAAAAGTGGTCATTTTGAAAAAAAACGACACTTCCTGCCCTTTGAGACCAAAAATGGTAATTTTGACCAAAAACTACACTCTCTGGCCCTTGTAAGCCAAAAATGGTCATTTTGACCCAAAACGACACTTCCGGCCTTTTGAGACCAAAAATGGTCATTTTGACCCAAAACGACACTTCCGGCCTTTTGAGACCAAAAATGGTCATTTTGACCCAAAACGACACTTCCGGCCTTTTGAGACCAATAATGGTCATTTTGACCAATAACGACAGTCCCGGCCCTTTGAAACAGAAAATTGTAATTTTTACCAAAAATGACACTCCCTTTGAGACAAAAAAATGGTAATTTTGACCAAAAACCACACTCCCGACTCCTGTAAGCCAAAAATGGTAATTTTGAGCAAAAATGACACTCCTGGCCCTTGTAAGCCAAAAAATGGTCATTTTGACCAAAAATTACACTTCTGGCCCTTTGAAGATAAAAATTGTAATTTTGACCCAAAACGACACTGCTGCCCTTGGAAGCAAAAAATTGTTATTTTGACCAAAAACGACACTTCTGGCTTTTGGAAGCCAAAAATGGCCATTTTGACCAAAACTGACACCCCAGCTATTGGAAGCAAAAAATTTTAATTTTGACCAAAACTACACTCCTGGCCCTTGGAAGCCAAAAATGGTCATTTTGTCCCAAAACGACACTCGCGGCCCTTGGAAGCAAAAAATTGTAATTTTGACCAAAAACTACACTTCTGGCCCTTGTAAGATAAAAAATGGTCATTTTGACCCAAAACGACACTTCCGGCCTTTTGAGACCAAAAATTGTCATTTTGACCAATAACGACAGTCCCGGCCCTTTGAAACAGAAAATGGTAATTTTTACCAAAAACGACACTCCCTTTGAGACAAAAAATGGTAATTTTGACCAAAAACCACACTCCCGACTCCTGAAAGCCAAAAATGCTAATTTTGAGCAAAAATGACACTCCTGGCCCTTGTAAGCCAAAAAATGGTCATTTTGACCAAACACAACACTCCTAGCCCTTGGAAGCAAAAAAATGTTAATTTTGACCAAAAATTACACTTCTGGCCCTTGGAAGCCAAAAATGGTAATTTTGACCGAAAACGACACTGCCGGCCCTTGTAAGCCAAAAATTGTATTTTGACAAAAAACGACACTCCTAGCCCTTGGGAGCAAAAAATAGTAATTTTGACCAAAAACAACACTCCCGGCTCTTGGAAGCCAAAAATGGTCATTTTGACCCATAATGACACTTCCGGCCTTTTGAGACCAAAAATGGTAATTTTGACCCAAAACGACACTTCCGGCCTTTTGAGACCAATAATGGTCATTTTGACCAATAACGACAGTCCCGGCCCTTTGAAACAGAAAATTGTAATTTTTAACAAAAATGACACTCCCTTTGAGACAAAAAATGGTAATTTTGACCAAAAACCACACTCCCGACTCCTGTAAGCCAAAAATGGTAATTTTGAGCAAAAATGACACTCCTGGCCCTTGTAAGCCAAAAAATGGTCATTTTGACCAAAAATTACACTTCTGGCCCTTTGAAGATAAAAATTGTAATTTTGACCCAAAACGACACTGCTGCCCTTGGAAGCAAAAAATTGTTATTTTGACCAAAAACGACACTTCTGGCTTTTGGAAGCCAAAAATGGCCATTTTGACCAAAACTGACACCCCAGCTATTGGAAGCAAAAAATTTTAATTTTGACCAAAACTACACTCCTGGCCCTTGGAAGCCAAAAATGGTCATTTTGTCCCAAAACGACACTCGCGGCCCTTGGAAGCAAAAAAATTGTAATTTTGACCAAAAACTACACTTCTGGCCCTTGTAAGATAAAAAATGGTCATTTTGACCCAAAACGACACTTCCGGCCTTTTGAGACCAAAAATTGTCATTTTGACCAATAACGACAGTCCCGGCCCTTTGAAACAGAAAATGGTAATTTTTACCAAAAACGACACTCCCTTTGAGACAAAAAATGGTAATTTTGACCAAAAACCACACTCCCGACTCCTGAAAGCCAAAAATGCTAATTTTGAGCAAAAATGACACTCCTGGCCCTTGTAAGCCAAAAAATGGTCATTTTGACCAAACACAACACTCCTAGCCCTTGGGAAGCAAAAAAATGTTAATTTTGACCAAAAATTACACTTCTGGAACTTGGAAGCCAAAAATGGTAATTTTGACCGAAAACGACACTTCCGGCCTTTTGAGACCAAAAATGGTCATTTTGACCCAAAACGACACTTCCGGCCTTTTGAGACCAATAATGGTCATTTTGACCAATAACGACAGTCCCGGCCCTTTGAAACAGAAAATTGTAATTTTTACCAAAAATGACACTCCCTTTGAGACAAAAAATGGTAATTTTGACCAAAAACCACACTCCCGACTCCTGTAAGCCAAAAATGCTAATTTTGACCAAAAATGACACTCCTGCCCCTTGTAAGCCAGAAAATGGTCATTTTGACCAAAAATTACACTACTGGCCCTTGGAAGCCAAAAATGGTCATTTAGACACAAAACGACACTGCCGCCCTTGGAAGCAAAAAATGGTCATTTTGACCAAAAACTACACTTCCGGCCCTTGTAAGCCAAAAAATGGTAATTTTGACCAAAAACCACACTCCCGACTCCTGTAAGCCAAAAATGGTAATTTTGAGCAAAAATGACACTCCTGACCCTTGTAAGCTAAAAAATGGTCATTTTGACCAAAAATTACACTTCAGGCCCTTTGAAGCCAAAAATTTTAATTTTGACCCAAAACGACACTGCCGCCCTTGGAAGCAAAAAAATGGTCATTTTGACCAAAAACTACACTTCCGGCCCTTGTAAGCCAAAAAATGGTAATTTTGACCAAAAACCACACTCCCGACTCCTGTAAGCCAAAAATGGTAATTTTGAGCAAAAATGACACTCCTGACCCTTGTAAGCTAAAAAAATGGTCATTTTGACCAAAAATTACACTTCTGGCCCTTTGAAGCCAAAAATTGTAATTTTGACCAAAAACTACACTTCTGGTCTTTGTAAGCCAAAAAATGGTCATTTTGACCAAAAACTACACTCCTTGCTCTCGTAAGCAAAAAAATGGTCTTTTTGAACAAAAACGACACTCGCAGCCCATTCAGACCAAAAATGGTCATTTTGACCAAAAAATTACACTCTTGGAAGGCAACAATGGTAATTTTGACCCAAAACGACACTCCTAGACCTTGGGAGCAAAAAATGGTCATTTTGACCAAAAACGACAATCCCAGCCCTTTAGAATAAAAGTAGTCATTTTGACCAAAAACTACACTGCTGGCCCTTGGAAGCCAAAAATGGTCATTTTGTCCCAAAACGACACTCGCGGCCCTTGGAAGCAAAATATTGTAATTTTGACCAAAAACTACACTTCTTTCCCTTGTAAGCCAAAAAATGGTCTTTTTGACCAAAAACGACACTCGCAGCCCATTCAGACCAAAAATGGTAATTTTGACCAAAAACCACACTCCCGTCCCCTGTAAGCCAAAAAATTGTAATTTTGACCTAAAACTACACTTCTGGCCCTTGTAAGATAAAAAATGGTCATTATGACCCAAAACGACACTTCCGGCCTTTTGAGACCAAAAATTGTCATTTTGACCAATAACGACAGTCCCGGCCCTTTGAAACAGAAAATGGTAATTTTTTACCAAAAACGACACTCCCTTTGAGACAAAAAATGGTAATTTTGACCAAAAACCACACTCCCGACTCCTGTAAGCCAAAAATGCTAATTTTGACCAAAAATGACACTCCTGGCCCTTGTAAGCCAAAAAATGGTCATTTTGACCAAACACGACACTCCTAGCCCTTGGAAGCAAAAAATGTTAATTTTGACCAAAAATTACACTTCTGGCCCCTGGAAGCCAAAAATGGTAATTTTGACCGAAAACGACACTGCCGGCCCTTGTAAGCCAAAAATTGTATTTTGACAAAAACGACACTCCTAGCCCTTGGGAGCAAAAAATAGTAATTTTGACCAAAAACAACACTCCCGGCTCTTGGAAGCCAAAAGTGGTCATTTTGAAAAAAACGACACTTCCTGCCCTTTGAGACCAAAAATGGTAATTTTGACCAAAAACTACACTCTCTGGCCCTTGTAAGCCAAAAATGGTCATTTTGACCCAAAACGACACTTCCGGCCTTTTGAGACCAAAAATGGTCATTTTGACCCAAAACGACACTTCCGGCCTTTTGAGACCAAAAATGGTCATTTTGACCCAAAACGACACTTACGGCCTTTTGAGACCAATAATGGTCATTTTGACCAATAACGACAGTCCCGTCCCTTTGAAACAGAAAATTGTAATTTTTACCAAAAATGACACTCCCTTTGAGACAAAAAATGGTAATTTTGACCAAAAACCACACTCCCGACTCCTGTAAGCCAAAAATGGTAATTTTGAGCAAAAATGACACTCCTGGCCCTTGTAAGCCAAAAAATGGTCAGTTTGACCAAAAATTACACTTCTGGCACTTTGAAGATAAAAATTGTAATTTTGACCCAAAACGACACTGCTGCCCTTGGAAGCAAAAAATTGTTATTTTGACCAAAAACGACACTTCTGGCTTTTGGAAGCCAAAAATGGCCATTTTGACCAAAACTGACACCCCAGCTATTGGAAGCAAAAAATTTTAATTTTGACCAAAACTACACTCCTGGCCCTTGGAAGCCAAAAATGGTCATTTTGTCCCAAAACGACACTCGCGGCCCTTGGAAGCAAAAAATTGTAATTTTGACCAAAAACTACACTTCTGGCCCTTGTAAGATAAAAAATGGTCATTTTGACCCAAAACGACACTTCCGGCCTTTTGAGACCAAAAATTGTCATTTTGACCAATAACGACAGTCCGGCCCTTTGAAACAGAAAATGGTAATTTTTACCAAAAACGACACTCCCTTTGAGACAAAAAATGGTAATTTTGACCAAAAACCACACTCCCGACTCCTGAAAGCCAAAAATGCTAATTTTGAGCAAAAATGACACTCCTGGCCCTTGTAAGCCAAAAAATGGTCATTTTGACCAAACACAACACTCCTAGCCCTTGGAAGCAAAAAAATGTTAATTTTGACCAAAATTACACTTCTGGAACTTGGAAGCCAAAAATGGTAATTTTGACCGAAAACGACACTTCCGGCCTTTTGAGACCAAAAATGGTCATTTTGACCCAAAACGACACTTCCGGCCCTTTGAAACAGAAAATTGTAATTTTTACCAAAAATGACACTCCCTTTGAGACAAAAAATGGTAATTTTGACCAAAAACCACACTCCCGACTCCTGTAAGCCAAAAATGCTAATTTTGACCAAAAATGACACTCCTGCCCCTTGTAAGCCAGAAAATGGTCATTTTGACCAAAAATTACACTACTGGCCCTTGGAAGCCAAAAATGGTCATTTAGACACAAAACGACACTGCCGCCCTTGGAAGCAAAAAAATGGTCATTTTGACCAAAAACTACACTTCCGGCCCTTGTAAGCCAAAAATGGTAATTTTGACATAAAAAACCACACTCCCGACTCCTGTAAGCCAAAAATGGTAATTTTGAGCAAAAATGACACTCCTGACCCTTGTAAGCTAAAAAATGGTCATTTTGACCAAAAATTACACTTCTGGCCCTTTGAAGCCAAAAATTGTAATTTTGACAAAAAAAACTACACTTCTGGTCTTTGTAAGCCAAAAAATGGTCATTTTGACCAAAAACTACACTCCTTGCTCTCGTAAGCAAAAAAAATGGTCTTTTTGACCAAAAACGACACTCGCAGCCCATTCAGACCAAAAATGGTCATTTTGACCAAAAAATTACACTCTTGGAAGGCAACAATGGTAATTTTGACCCAAAACGACACTCCTAGACTTGGGAGCAAAAAATGGTAATTTTGACCAAAAACGACAATCCCAGCCCTTTAGAATAAAAGTAGTCATTTTGACCAAAAACTACACTGCTGGCCCTTGGAAGCCAAAAATGGTCATTTTGTCCCAAAACGACACTCGCGGCCCTTGGAAGCAAAATATTGTAATTTTGACCAAAAACTACACTTCTTTCCCTTGTAAGCCAAAAAATGGTCTTTTTGACCAAAAACGACACTCGCAGCCCATTCAGACCAAAAATGGTCATTTTGACCAAAAACCACACTCCCGTCTCCTGTAAGCCAAAAAATTGTAATTTTGACCAAAAACTACACTTCTGGCCCTTGTAAGATAAAAAATGGTCATTTTGACCCAAAACGACACTTCCGGCCTTTTGAGACCAAAAATTGTCATTTTGACCAATAACGACAGTCCCGGCCCTTTGAAACAGAAAATGGTAATTTTTACCAAAAACGACACTCCCTTTGAGACAAAAAATGGTAATTTTGACCAAAAACCACACTCCCGACTCCTGAAAGCCAAAAATGCTAATTTTGAGCAAAAATGACACTCCTGGCCCTTGTAAGCCAAAAAATGGTCATTTTGACCAAACACAACACTCCTAGCCCTTGGAAGCAAAAAAATGTTAATTTTGACCAAAAATTACACTTCTGGCCCTTGGAAGCCAAAAATGGTAATTTTGACCGGAAAACGACACTGCCGGCCCTTGTAAGCCAAAAATTGTATTTTGACAAAAAACGACACTCCTAGCCCTTGGGAGCAAAAAATAGTAATTTTGACCAAAAACAACACTCCCGGCTCTTGGAAGCCAAAAGTGGTCATTTTGAAAAAACGACACTTCCTGCCCTTTGAGACCAAAAATGGTAATTTTGACCAAAAACTACACTCTCTGGCCCTTGTAAGCCAAAATGGTTATTTTGACCCAAAACGACACTTCCGGCCTTTTGAGACCAAAAATGGTCATTTTGACCCAAAACGACACTTCCGGCCTTTTGAGACCAATAATGGTCATTTTGACCAATAACGACAGTCCCGGCCCCTTGAAACAGAAAATTGTAATTTTTACCAAAAATGACACTCCCTTTGAGACAAAAAATGGTATTTTGACCAAAAACCACACTCCCGACTCCTGTAAGCCAAAAATGCTAATTTTGACCAAAAATGACACTCCTGCCCCTTGTAAGCCAGAAAATGGTCATTTTGACCAAAAATTACACTACTGGCCCTTGGAAGCCAAAAATGGTCATTTAGACACAAAACGACACTGCCGCCCTTGGAAGCAAAAAAATGGTCATTTTGACCAAAAACTACACTTCCGGCCCTTGTAAGCCAAAAAATGGTAATTTTGACCAAAAACCACACTCCCGACTCCTGTAAGCCAAAATGGTAATTTTGAGCAAAAATGACACTCCTGACCCTTGTAAGCTAAAAAATGGTCATTTTGACCAAAAATTACACTTCTGGCCCTTTGAAGCCAAAAATTGTAATTTTGACCAAAAACTACACTTCTGGTCTTTGTAAGCCAAAAATGGTCATTTTGACCAAAAACTACACTCCTTGCTCTCGTAAGCAAAAAAATGGTCTTTTTGACCAAAAACGACACTCGCAGCCCATTCAGACCAAAAATGGTCATTTTGACCAAAAAATTACACTCTTGGAAGGCAACAATGGTAATTTTGACCCAAAACGACACTCCTAGACCTTGGGAGCAAAAAATGGTAATTTTGACCAAAAACGACAATCCCAGCCCTTTAGAATAAAAGTAGTCATTTTGACCAAAAACTACACTGCTGGCCCTTGGAAGCCAAAAATGGTCATTTTGTCCCAAAACGACACTCGCGGCCCTTGGAAGCAAAATATTGTAATTTTGACCAAAAACTACACTTCTTTCCTTGTAAGCCAAAAAATGGTCTTTTTGACCAAAAACGACACTCGCAGCCCATTCAGACCAAAAATGGTCATTTTGACCAAAAACCACACTCCCGTTCCTGTAAGCCAAAAAAATTGTAATTTTGACCAAAAACTACACTTCTGGCCCTTGTAAGATAAAAAATGGTCATTTTGACCCAAAACGACACTTCCGGCCTTTTGAACCAAAAATTGTCATTTTGACCAATAACGACAGTCCCGGCCCTTTGAAACAGAAAATGGTAATTTTTACCAAAAACGACACTCCCGTTGAGACAAAAAATGGTAATTTTGACCAAAAACCACACTCCCGACTCCTGAAAGCCAAAAATGCTAATTTTGAGCAAAAATGACACTCCTGGCCCTTGTAAGCCAAAAAATGGTCATTTTGACCAAACACAACACTCCTAGCCCTTGGAAGCAAAAAAATGTTAATTTTGACCAAAAATTACACTTCTGGCCCTTGGAAGCCAAAACTGGTAATTTTGACCGAAAACGACACTGCCGGCCCTTGTAAGCCAAAAATTGTATTTTGACAAAAAACGACACTTCCTGCCCTTTGAGACCAAAAATGGTAATTTTGACCAAAAACTACACTCTCTGGCCCTTGTAAGCCAAAAATGGTTATTTTGACCGAAAACGACACTTCCGGCCTTTTGAGACCAAAAATGGTCATTTTGACCCAAAACGACACTTCCGGCCTTTTGAGACCAATAATGGTCATTTTGACCAATAACGACAGTCCCGGCCCTTTGAAACAGAAAATTGTAATTTTTACCAAAAATGACACTCCCTTTGAGACAAAAAATGCTAATTTTGACCAAAAACCACACTCCCGACTCCTGTAAGCCAAAAATGCTAATTTTGACCAAAAATGACACTCCTGCCCTTGTAAGCCAGAAAATGGTCATTTTGACCAAAAATTACACTACTGGCCCTTGGAAGCCAAAAATGGTCATTTGGACACAAAACGACACTGCCGCCCTTGGAAGCAAAAAAATGGTCATTTTGACCAAAAACTACACTTCCGGCCCTTGTAAGCCAAAAAATGGTAATTTTGACCAAAAACCACACTCCCGACTCCTGTAAGCCAAAAATGGTAATTTTGAGCAAAAATGACACTCCTGACCCTTGTAAGCTAAAAAATGGTCATTTTGACCAAAAAATACACTTCTGGCCCTTTGAAGCCAAAAATTGTAATTTTGACCAAAAACTACACTTCTGGTCTTTGTAAGCCAAAAAATGGTCATTTTGACCAAAAACTACACTCCTTGCTCTCGTAAGCAAAAAAATGGTCTTTTTGACCAAAAACGACACTCGCAGCCCATTCAGACCAAAAATGGTCATTTTGACCAAAAAATTACACTTCTGGCACTTTGAAGATAAAAATTGTAATTTTGACCCAAAACGACACTGCTGCCCTTGGAAGCAAAAAATTGTTATTTTGACCAAAAATGACACTTCTGGCTTTTGGAAGCCAAAAATGGCCATTTTGACCAAAACTGACACCCCAGCTATTGGAAGCAAAAAATTTTAATTTTGACCAAAACTACACTCCTGGCCCTTGGAAGCCAAAAATGGTCATTTTGTCCCAAAACGACACTCGCGGCCCTTGGAAGCAAAAAATTGTAATTTTGACCAAAAACTACACTTCTGGCCCTTGTAAGATAAAAATGGAAATTTTGACCCAAAACGACACTTCCGGCCTTTTGAGACCAAAAATTGTCATTTTGACCAATAACGACAGTCCCGGCCCTTTGAAACAGAAAATGGTAATTTTTACCAAAAACGACACTCCCTTTGAGACAAAAATGGTAATTTTGACCAAAAACCACACTCCCGACTCCTGAAAGCCAAAAATGCTAATTTTGAGCAAAAATGACACTCCTGGCCCTTGTAAGCCAAAAAATGGTCATTTTGACCAAACACAACACTCCTAGCCCTTGGAAGCAAAAAAATGTTAATTTTGACCAAAAATTACACTTCTGGAACTTGGAAGCCAAAAATGGTAATTTTGACCGAAAACGACACTTCCGGCCTTTTGAGACCAAAAATGGTCATTTTGACCCAAAACGACACTTCCGGCCTTTTGAGACCAATAATGGTCATTTTGACCAATAACGACAGTCCCGGCCCTTTGAAACAGAAAATTGTAATTTTTACCAAAAATGACACTCCCTTTGAGACAAAAAATGGTAATTTTGACCAAAAACCACACTCCCGACTCCTGTAAGCCAAAATGCTAATTTTGACCAAAAATGACACTCCTGCCCCTTGTAAGCCATAAAATGGTCATTTTGACCAAAAATTACACTACTGGCCCTTGGAAGCCAAAAATGGTCATTTAGACACAAAACGACACTGCCGCCCTTGGAAGCAAAAAAATGGTCATTTTGACCAAAAACTACACTTCCGGCCCTTGTAAGCCAAAAAATGGTAATTTTGACCAAAAACCACACTCCCGACTCCTGTAAGCCAAAAATGGTAATTTTGAGCAAAAATGACACTCCTGACCCTTGTAAGCTAAAAAATGGTCATTTTGACCAAAAATTACACTTCTGGCCCTTTGAAGCCAAAAATTTTAATTTTGACCCAAAACGACACTGCCGCCCTTGGAAGCAAAAAAATGGTTATTTTGACCAAAAACTACACTTCTGGCCCTTGTAAGCCAAAAAATGGTAATTTTGACCAAAAACCACACTCCCGACTCCTGTAAGCCAAAAATGGTAATTTTGAGCAAAAATGACACTCCTGACCCTTGTAAGCTAAAAAATGGTCATTTTGACCAAAAATTACACTTCTGGCCCTTTGAAGCCAAAAATTGTAATTTTGACCAAAAACTACACTTCTGGTCTTTGTAAGCCAAAAAATGGTCATTTTGACCAAAAACTACACTCCTTGCTCTCGTAAGCAAAAAAATGGTCTTTTGACCAAAAACGACACTCGCAGCCCATTCAGACCAAAAATGGTCATTTTGACCAAAAAATTACACTCTTGGGAAGGCAACAATGGTAATTTTGACCCAAAACGACACTCCTAGACCTTGGGAGCAAAAAATGGTCATTTTGACCAAAAACGACAATCCCAGCCCTTTAGAATAAAAGTAGTCATTTTGACCAAAAACTACACTGCTGGCCCTTGGAAGCCAAAAATGGTCATTTTGTCCCAAAACGACACTCGTGGCCCTTGGAAGCAAAATATTGTAATTTTGACCGAAAACTACACTTCTTTCCCTTGTAAACCAAAAAATGGTCTTTTTGACCAAAAACGACACTCGCAGCCCATTCAGACCAAAAATGGTCATTTTGACCAAAAAACCACACTCCCGTCTCCTGTAAGCCAAAAAATTGTAATTTTGACCTAAAACTACACTTCTGGCCCTTGTAAGATAAAAAATGGTCATTATGACCAAAACGACACCACTTCCGGCCTTTTGAGACCAAAAATTGTCATTTTGACCAATAACGACAGTCCCGGCCCTTTGAAACAGAAAATGGTAATTTTTTACCAAAAACGACACTCCCTTTGAGACAAAAAATGGTAATTTTGACCAAAAACCACACTCCCGACTCCTGTAAGCCAAAAATGCTAATTTTGACCAAAAACCACACTCCCGACTCCTGTAAGCCAAAAATGCTAATTTTGACCAAAAATGACACTCCTGGCCCTTGTAAGCCAAAAAATGGTCATTTTGACCAAACACGACACTCCTAGCCCTTGGAAGCAAAAAATGTTAATTTTGACCAAAAATTACACTTCTGGCCCTTGGAAGCCAAAAATGGTAATTTTGACCGAAAACGACACTGCCGGCCCTTGTAAGCCAAAAATTGTATTTTGACAAAAACGACACTCCTAGCCCTTGGGAGAAAAAAATAGTAATTTTGACCAAAAACAACACTCCCGGCTCTTGGAAGCCAAAAGTGGTCATTTTGAAAAAAACAACACTTCCTGCCCTTTGAGACCAAAAATGGTAATTTTGACCAAAAACTACACTCTCTGGCCCTTGTAAGCCAAAAATGGTCATTTTTGACCCATAACGACACTTCTGGCCTTTTGAGACCAAAAATGGTCATTTTGACCCAAAACGACACTTCCGGCCTTTTGAGACCAAAAATGGTCATTTTGACCCAAAACGACACTTCCGGCCTTTTGAGACCAATAATGGTCATTTTGACCAATAACGACAGTCCCGGCCCTTTGAAACAGAAAATTGTAATTTTTACCAAAAATGACACTCCCTTTGAGACAAAAAAAATGGTAATTTTGACCAAAAACCACACTCCCGACTCCTGTAAGCCAAAAATGGTAATTTTGAGCAAAAATGACACTCCTGGCCCTTGTAAGCCAAAAAATGGTCATTTTGACCAAAAATTACACTTCTGGCACTTTGAAGATAAAAATTGTAATTTTGACCCAAAACGACACTGCTGCCCTTGGAAGCAAAAAATTGTTATTTTGACCAAAAACGACACCTCTGGCTTTTGGAAGCCAAAAATTTCCATTTTGACCAAAACTGACACCCCAGCTATTGGAAGCAAAAAATTTTAAATTTGACCAAAACTACACTCCTGGCCCTTGGAAGCCAAAAATGGTCATTTTTTCCCAAAACGACACTCGCGGCCCTTGGAAGCAAAAAAATTGTAATTTTGACCAAAAACTACACTTCTGGCCCTTGTAAGATAAAAAATGGTCATTTTGACCCAAAACGACACTTCCGGCCTTTTGAGACCAAAAATTGTCATTTTGACCAATAACGACAGTCCCGGCCCTTTGAAACAGAAAATGGTAATTTTTACCAAAAACGACACTCCCTTTGAGACAAAAAATGGTAATTTTGACCAAAAACCACACTCCCGACTCCTGAAAGCCAAAATGCTAATTTTGAGCAAAAATGACACTCCTGGCCCTTGTAAGCCAAAAAATGGTCATTTTGACCAAACACAACACTCCTAGCCCTTAGAAGCAAAAAAATGTTAATTTTGACCAAAAATTACACTTCTGGAACTTGGAAGCCAAAAATGGTAATTTTGACCGAAAACGACACTTCCGGCCTTTTGAGACCAAAAATGGTCATTTTGACCCAAAACGACACTTCCGGCCTTTTGAGACCAATAATGGTCATTTTGACCAATAACGACAGTCCCGGCCCTTTGAAACAGAAAATTGTAATTTTTACCAAAAATGACACTCCTTTGAGACAAAAAATGGTAATTTTGACCAAAAACCACACTCCCGACTCCTGTAAGCCAAAAATGCTAATTTTGACCAAAAATGACACTCCTGCCCCTTGTAAGCCATAAAATGGTCATTTTGACCAAAAATTACACTACTGGCCCTTGGAAGCCAAAAATGGTCATTTAGACACAAAACGACACTGCCGCCCTTGGAAGCAAAAAAATGGTCATTTTGACCAAAAACTACACTTCCGGCCCTTGTAAGCCAAAAAATGGTAATTTTGACCAAAAACCACACTCCCGACTCCTGTAAGCCAAAAATGGTAATTTTGAGCAAAAATGACACTCCTGACCCTTGTAAGCTAAAAAATGGTCATTTTGACCAAAAATTACACTTCTGGCCCTTTGAAGCCAAAAATTTTAATTTTGACCCAAAACGACACTGCCGCCCTTGGAAGCAAAAAAATGGTTATTTTGACCAAAAACTACACTTCTGGCCCTTGTAAGCCAAAAAATGGTAATTTTGACCAAAAACCACACTCCCGACTCCTGTAAGCCAAAAATGGTAATTTTGAGCAAAAATGACACTCCTGACCCTTGTAAGCTAAAAAATGGTCATTTTGACCAAAAATTACACTTCTGGCCCTTTGAAGCCAAAAATTGTAATTTTGACCAAAAACTACACTTCTGGTCTTTGTAAGCCAAAAAATGGTCATTTTGACCAAAAACTACACTCCTTGCTCTCGTAAGCAAAAAAATGGTCTTTTTGACCAAAAACGACACTCGCAGCCATTCAGACCAAAAATGGTCATTTTGACCAAAAAATTACACTCTTGGAAGGCAACAATGGTAATTTTGACCCAAAACGACACTCCTAGACCTTGGGAGCAAAAAATGGTCATTTTGACCAAAAACGACAATCCCAGCCCTTTAGAATAAAAGTAGTCATTTTGACCAAAAACTACACTGCTGGCCCTTGGAAGCCAAAAATGGTCATTTTGTCCCAAAACGACACTCGTGGCCCTTGGAAGCAAAATATTGTAATTTTGACCGAAAACTACACTTCTTTCCCTTGTAAACCAAAAAATGGTCTTTTTGACCAAAAACGACACTCGCAGCCCATTCAGACCAAAAATGGTCATTTTGACCAAAAACCACACTCCCGTCTCCTGTAAGCCAAAAAATTGTAATTTTGACCTAAAACTACACTTCTGGCCCTTGTAAGATAAAAAATGGTCATTATGACCCAAAACGACACTTCCGGCCTTTTGAGACCAAAAATTGTCATTTTGACCAATAACGACAGTCCCGGCCCTTTGAAACAGAAAATGGTAATTTTTTACCAAAAACGACACTCCCTTTGAGACAAAAAATGGTAATTTTGACCAAAAACCACACTCCCGACTCCTGTAAGCCAAAAATGCTAATTTTGACCAAAACCACACTCCCGACTCCTGTAAGCCAAAAATGCTAATTTTGACCAAAAATGACACTCCTGGCCCTTGTAAGCCCAAAAAATGGTCATTTTGACCAAACACGACACTCCTAGCCCTTGGAAGCAAAAAATGTTAATTTTGACCAAAAATTACACTTCTGGCCCTTGGAAGCCAAAAATGGTAATTTTGACCGAAAACGACACTGCCGGCCCTTGTAAGCCAAAAATTGTATTTTGACAAAAACGACACTCCTAGCCCTTGGGAGAAAAAAATAGTAATTTTGACCAAAAACAACACTCCCGGCTCTTGGAAGCCAAAAGTGGTCATTTTGAAAAAAACAACACTTCCTGCCCTTTGAGACCAAAAATGGTAATTTTGACCAAAAACTACACTCTCTGGCCCTTGTAAGCCAAAAATGGTCATTTTGACCCATAACGACACTTCTGGCCTTTTGAGACCAAAAATGGTCATTTTGACCCAAAACGACACTTCCGGCCTTTTGAGACCAAAAATGGTCATTTTGACCCAAAACGACACTTCCGGCCTTTTGAGACCAATAATGGTCATTTTGACCAATAACGACAGTCCCGGCCCTTTGAAACAGAAAATTGTAATTTTTACCAAAAATGACACTCCCTTTGAGACAAAAAAAATGGTAATTTTGACCAAAAACCACACTCCCGACTCCTGTAAGCCAAAAATGGTAATTTTGAGCAAAAATGACACTCCTGGCCCTTGTAAGCCAAAAAATGGTCATTTTGACCAAAAATTACACTTCTGGCACTTTGAAGATAAAAATTGTAATTTTGACCCAAAACGACACTGCTGCCCTTGGAAGCAAAAAATTGTTATTTTGACCAAAAACGACACCTCTGGCTTTTGGAAGCCAAAAATTTCCATTTTGACCAAAACTGACACCCCAGCTATTGGAAGCAAAAAATTTTAAATTTGACCAAAACTACACTCCTGGCCCTTGGAAGCCAAAAATGGTCATTTTTTCCCAAAACGACACTCGCGGCCCTTGGAAGCAAAAAATTGTAATTTTGACCAAAAACTACACTTCTGGCCCTTGTAAGATAAAAAATGGTCATTTTGACCCAAAACGACACTTCCGGCCTTTTGAGACCAAAAATTGTCATTTTGACCAATAACGACAGTCCCGGCCCTTTGAAACAGAAAATGGTAATTTTTACCAAAAACGACACTCCCTTTGAGACAAAAAATGGTAATTTTGACCAAAAACCACACTCCCGACTCCTGAAAGCCAAAATGCTAATTTTGAGCAAAAATGACACTCCTGGCCCTTGTAAGCCAAAAAATGGTCATTTTGACCAAACACAACACTCCTAGCCCTTAGAAGCAAAAAAATGTTAATTTTGACCAAAAATTACACTTCTGGAACTTGGAAGCCAAAAATGGTAATTTTGACCGAAAACGACACTTCCGGCCTTTTGAGACCAAAAATGGTCATTTTGACCCAAAACGACACTTCCGGCCTTTTGAGACCAATAATGGTCATTTTGACCAATAACGACAGTCCCGGCCCTTTGAAACAGAAAATTGTAATTTTTACCAAAAATGACACTCCCTTTGAGACAAAAAATGGTAATTTTGACCAAAAACCACACTCCCGACTCCTGTAAGCCAAAAATGCTAATTTTGACCAAAAATGACACTCCTGCCCCTTGTAAGCCATAAAATGGTCATTTTGACCAAAAATTACACTACTGGCCCTTGGAAGCCAAAAATGGTCATTTAGACACAAAACGACACTGCCGCCCTTGGAAGCAAAAAAATGGTCATTTTGACCAAAAACTACACTTCCGGCCCTTGTAAGCCAAAAAATGGTAATTTTGACCAAAAACCACACTCCCGACTCCTGTAAGCCAAAAATGGTAATTTTGAGCAAAAATGACACTCCTGACCCTTGTAAGCTAAAAAATGGTCATTTTGACCAAAAATTACACTTCTGGCCCTTTGAAGCCAAAAATTTTAATTTTGACCCAAAACGACACTGCCGCCCTTGGAAGCAAAAAAATGGTTATTTTGACCAAAAACTACACTTCTGGCCCTTGTAAGCCAAAAATGGTAATTTTGACCAAAAACCACACTCCCGACTCCTGTAAGCCAAAAATGGTAATTTTGAGCAAAAATGACACTCCTGACCCTTGTAAGCTAAAAAATGGTCATTTTGACCAAATATTACACTTCTGGCCCTTTGAAGCCAAAAATTGTAATTTTGACCAAAAACTACACTTCTGGTCTTTGTAAGCCAAAAAATGGTCATTTTGACCAAAAACTACACTCCTTGCTCTCGTAAGCAAAAAAATGGTCTTTTTGACCAAAAACGACACTCGCAGCCCATTCAGACCAAAAATGGTCATTTTGACCAAAAAATTACACTCTTGGAAGGCAACAATGGTAATTTGACCCAAAACGACACTCCTAGACCTTGGGAGCAAAAAATGGTCATTTTGACCAAAAACGACAATCCCAGCCCTTTAGAATAAAAGTAGTCATTTTGACCAAAAACTACACTGCTGGCCCTTGGAAGCCAAAAATGGTCATTTTGTCCCAAAACGACACTCGTGGCCCTTGGAAGCAAAATATTGTAATTTTGACCGAAAACTACACTTCTTTCCCTTGTAAACCAAAAAATGGTCTTTTTGACCAAAAACGACACTCGCAGCCCATTCAGACCAAAAATGGTCATTTTGACCAAAAACCACACTCCCGTCTCCTGTAAGCCAAAAAATTGTAATTTTGACCTAAAACTACACTTCTGGCCCTTGTAAGATAAAAAATGGTCATTATGACCCAAAACGACACTTCCGGCCTTTTGAGACCAAAATTGTCATTTTGACCAATAACGACAGTCCCGGCCCTTTGAAACAGAAAATGGTAATTTTTTACCAAAAACGACACTCCCTTTGAGACAAAAAATGGTAATTTTGACCAAAAACCACACTCCCGACTCCTGTAAGCCAAAAATGCTAATTTTGACCAAAAACCACACTCCCGACTCCTGTAAGCCAAAAATGCTAATTTTGACCAAAAATGACACTCCTGGCCCTTGTAAGCCAAAAAATGGTCATTTTGACCAAACACGACACTCCTAGCCCTTGGAAGCAAAAAATGTTAATTTTGACCAAAAATTACACTTCTGGCCCTTGGAAGCCAAAAATGGTAATTTTGACCGAAAACGACACTGCCGGCCCTTGTAAGCCAAAAATTGTATTTTGACAAAAACGACACTCCTAGCCCTTGGGAGAAAAAAAAATAGTAATTTTGACCAAAAACAACACTCCCGGCTCTTGGAAGCCAAAAGTGGTCATTTTGAAAAAAACAACACTTCCTGCCCTTTGAGACCAAAAATGGTAATTTTGACCAAAAACTACACTCTCTGGCCCTTGTAAGCCAAAAATGGTCATTTTGACCCATAACGACACTTCTGGCCTTTTGAGACCAAAAATGGTCATTTTGACCCAAAACGACACTTCCGGCCTTTTGAGACCAAAAATGGTCATTTTGACCCAAAACGACACTTCCGGCCTTTTGAGACCAATAATGGTCATTTTGACCAATAACGACAGTCCCGGCCCTTTGAAACAGAAAATTGTAATTTTTACCAAAAATGACACTCCCTTTGAGACAAAAAAAATGGTAATTTTGACCAAAAACCACACTCCCGACTCCTGTAAGCCAAAAATGGTAATTTTGAGCAAAAATGACACTCCTGGCCCTTGTAAGCCAAAAAATGGTCATTTTGACCAAAAATTACACTTCTGGCACTTTGAAGATAAAAATTGTAATTTTGACCCAAAACGACACTGCTGCCCTTGGAAGCAAAAAATTGTTATTTTGACCAAAAACGACACCTCTGGCTTTTGGAAGCCAAAAATTTCCATTTTGACCAAAACTGACACCCCAGCTATTGGAAGCAAAAAATTTTAAATTTGACCAAAACTACACTCCTGGCCCTTGGAAGCCAAAAATGGTCATTTTTTCCCAAAACGACACTCGCGGCCCTTGGAAGCAAAAAATTGTAATTTTGACCAAAAACTACACTTCTGGCCCTTGTAAGATAAAAAATGGTCATTTTGACCCAAAACGACACTTCCGGCCTTTTGAGACCAAAAATTGTCATTTTGACCAATAACGACAGTCCCGGCCCTTTGAAACAGAAAATGGTAATTTTTACCAAAAACGACACTCCCTTTGAGACAAAAAATGGTAATTTTGACCAAAAACCACACTCCCGACTCCTGAAAGCCAAAAATGCTAATTTTGAGCAAAAATGACACTCCTGGCCCTTGTAAGCCAAAAAATGGTCATTTTGACCAAACACAACACTCCTAGCCCTTAGAAGCAAAAAAATGTTAATTTTGACCAAAAATTACACTTCTGGAACTTGGAAGCCAAAAATGGTAATTTTGACCGAAAACGACACTTCCGGCCTTTTGAGACCAAAAATGGTCATTTTGACCCAAAACGACACTTCTGGCCCTTTGAAACAGAAAATTGTAATTTTTACCAAAAATGACACTCCCTTTGAGACAAAAAATGGTAATTTTGACCAAAAACCACACTCCCGACTCCTGTAAGCCAAAAATGCTAATTTTGACCAAAAATGACACTCCTGCCCCTTGTAAGCCAGAAAATGGTCATTTTGACCAAAAATTACACTACTGGCCCTTGGAAGCCAAAAATGGTCATTTAGACACAAAACGACACTGCCGCCCTTGGAAGCAAAAAAATGGTCATTTTGACCAAAAACTACACTTCCGGCCCTTGTAAGCCAAAAAATGGTCATTTTGGCCAAAAACCACACTCCCGACTCCTGTAAGCCAAAAATGGTAATTTTGAGCAAAAATGACACTCCTGACCCTTGTAAGCTAAAAAATGGTCATTTTGACCAAAAATTACACTTCTGGCCCTTTGAAGCCAAAAATTTTAATTTTGACCAAAAACTACACTTCTGGTCTTTGTAAGCCAAAAAATGGTCATTTTGACCAAAAACTACACTCCTTGCTCTCGTAAGCAAAAAAAATGGTCTTTTTGACCAAAAACGACACTCGCAGCCCATTCAGACCAAAAATGGTCATTTTGACCAAAAAATTACACTCTTGGAAGGCAACAATGGTAATTTTGACCCAAAACGACACTCCTAGACCTTGGGAGCAAAAAATGGTAATTTTGACCAAAAACGACAATCCCAGCGCTTTAGAATAAAAGTAGTCATTTTGATCAAAAACTACACTGCTGGCCCTTGGAAGCCAAAAATGGTCATTTTGTCCCAAAACGACACTCGCGGCCCTTGGAAGCAAATATTGTAATTTTGACCAAAAACTACACTTCTTTCCCTTGTAAGCCAAAAAATGGTCTTTTTGACCAAAAACGACACTCGCAGCCCATTCAGACCAAAAATGGTCATTTTGTCCCAAAACGACACTCGCGGCCCTTGGAAGCAAAAAATTGTAATTTTGACCAAAAACTACACTTCTGGCCCTTGTAAGATAAAAAAATGGTCATTTTGACCCAAAACGACACTTCCGGCCTTTTTGAGACCAAAAATTGTCATTTTGACCAATAACGACAGTCCCGGCCCTTTGAAACAGAAAATGGTAATTTTTACCAAAAACGACACTCCCTTTGAGACAAAAAATGGTAATTTTGACCAAAAACCACACTCCCGACTCCTGAAAGCCAAAAATGCTAATTTTGACCAAAAATGACACTCCTGGCCCTTGTAAGCCAAAAAATGGTCATTTTGACCAAACACAACACTCCTAGCCCTTGGAAGCAAAAAAATGTTAATTTTGACCAAAAATTACACTTCTGGCCCTTGGAAGCCAAAAATGGTAATTTTGACCGAAAACGACACTGCCGGCCCTTGTAAGCCAAAAATTGTATTTTGACAAAAAACGACACTCCTAGCCCTTGGGAGCAAAAAATAGTAATTTTGACCAAAAACAACACTCCCGGCTCTTGGAAGCCAAAAGTGGTCATTTTGAAAAAAACGACACTTCCTGCCCTTTGAGACCAAAAATGGTAATTTTGACCAAAAACTACACTCTCTGGCCCTTGTAAGCCAAAAATGGTTATTTTGACCCAAAACGACACTTCCGGCCTTTTGAGACCAAAAATGGTCATTTTGACCCAAAACGACACTTCCGGCCTTTTGAGACCAATAATGGTCATTTTGACCAATAACGACAGTCCCGGCCCTTTGAAACAGAAAATTGTAATTTTTACCAAAAATGACACTCCCTTTGAGACAAAAAATGGTAATTTTGACCAAAAACCACACTCCCGACTCCTGTAAGCCAAAAATGCTAATTTTGACCAAAAATGACACTCCTGGCCCTTGTAAGCCAGAAAATGGTCATTTTGACCAAAAATTACACTACTGGCCCTTGGAAGCCAAAAATGGTCATTTAGACACAAAACGACACTGCCGCCCTTGGAAGCAAAAAAATGGTAATTTTGACCAAAAACTACACTTCCGGCCCTTGTAAGCCAAAAAATGGTAATTTTGACCAAAAACCACACTCCCGACTCCTGTAAGCCAAAAATGGTAATTTTGAGCAAAAATGACACTCCTGACCCTTGTAAGCTAAAAAATGGTCATTTTGACCAAAAATTACACTTCTGGCCCTTTGAAGCCAAAAATTGTAATTTTGACCAAAAACTACACTTCTGGTCTTTGTAAGCCAAAAAATGGTCATTTTGACCAAAAACTACACTCCTTGCTCTAGTAAGCAAAAAAATGGTCTTTTTGACCAAAAAAGACACTCGCAGCCCATTCAGACCAAAAATGGTCATTTTGACCAAAAAATTACACTCTTGGAAGGCAACAATGGTAATTTTGACCCAAAACGACACTCCTAGACCTTGGGAGCAAAAAATGGTAATTTTGACCAAAAACGACAATCCCAGCCCTTTAGAATAAAAGTAGTCATTTTGACCAAAAACTACACTGCTGGCCCTTGGAAGCCAAAAATGGTCATTTTGTCCCAAAACGACACTCGCGGCCCTTGGAAGCAAAATATTGTAATTTTGACCAAAAACTCTTCTTTCCCTTGTAAGCCAAAAAATGGTCTTTTTGACCAAAAACGACACTCGCAGCCCATTCAGACCAAAAATGGTCATTTTGACCAAAAACCACACTCCCGTCTCCTGTAAGCCAAAAAAATTGTAATTTTGACCAAAAACTACACTTCTGGCCCTTGTAAGCCAAAAATGGTCATTTTGACCCATAACGACACTTCCGGCCTTTTGAGACCAAAAATGGTCATTTTGACCCAAAACGACACTTCCGGCCTTTTGAGACCAAAAATGGTCATTTTGACCCAAAACGACACTTCCGGCCTTTTGAGACCAATAATGGTCATTTTGACCAATAACGACAGTCCCGGCCCTTTGAAACAGAAAATTGTAATTTTTAACAAAAATGACACTCCCTTTGAGACAAAAAAAATGGTAATTTTGACCAAAAACCACACTCCCGACTCCTGTAAGCCAAAAATGGTAATTTTGAGCAAAAATGACACTCCTGGCCCTTGTAAGCCAAAAAATGGTCATTTTGACCAAAAATTACACTTCTGGCACTTTGAAGATAAAAATTGTAATTTTGACCCAAAACGACACTGCTGCCCTTGGAAGCAAAAAATTGTTATTTTGACCAAAAACGACACTTCTGGCTTTTGGAAGCCAAAAATGGCCATTTTGACCAAAACTGACACCCCAGCTATTGGAAGCAAAAAATTTTAATTTTGACCAAAACTACACTCCTGGCCCTTGGAAGCCAAAAATGGTCATTTTGTCCCAAAACTACACTCGCGGCCCTTGGAAGCAAAAAATTGTAATTTTGACCAAAAACTACACTTCTGGCCCTTGTAAGATAAAAAATGGTCATTTTGACCCAAAACGACACTTCCGGCCTTTTGAGACCAAAAATTGTCATTTTGACCAATAACGACAGTCCCGGCCCTTTGAAACAGAAAATGGTAATTTTTACCAAAAACGACACTCCCTTTGAGACAAAAAATGGTAATTTTGACCAAAAACCACACTCCCGACTCCTGAAAGCCAAAAATGCTAATTTTGAGCAAAAATGACACTCCTGGCCCTTGTAAGCCAAAAAATGGTCATTTTGACCAAACACAACACTCCTAGCCCTTGGAAGCAAAAAAATGTTAATTTTGACCAAAAATTACACTTCTGGAACTTGGAAGCCAAAAATGGTAATTTTGACCGAAAACGACACTTCCGGCCTTTTGAGACCAAAAATGGTCATTTTGACCCAAAACGACACTTCTGGCCCTTTGAAACAGAAAATTGTAATTTTTACCAAAAATGACACTCCCTTTGAGACAAAAAATGGTAATTTTGACCAAAAACCACACTCCCGACTCCTGTAAGCCAAAAATGCTAATTTTGACCAAAAATGACACTCCTGCCCCTTGTAAGCCAGAAAATGGTCATTTTGACCAAAAATTACACTACTGGCCCTTGGAAGCCAAAAATGGTCATTTAGACACAAAACGACACTGCCGCCCTTGGAAGCAAAAAAATGGTCATTTTGACCAAAAACTACACTTCCGGCCCTTGTAAGCCAAAAAATGGTCATTTTGACCAAAAACCACACTCCCGACTCCTGTAAGCCAAAAATGGTAATTTTGAGCAAAAATGACACTCCTGACCCTTGTAAGCTAAAAAATGGTCATTTTGACCAAAAATTTCACTTCTGGCCCTTTGAAGCCAAAAATTGTAATTTTGACCAAAAACTACACTTCTGGTCTTTGTAAGCCAAAAAATGGTCATTTTGACCAAAAACTACACTCCTTGCTCTCGTAAGCAAAAAAAATGGTCTTTTTGACCAAAAACGACACTCGCAGCCCATTCAGACCAAAAATGGTCATTTTGACCAAAAAATTACACTCTTGGAAGGCAACAATGGTAATTTTGACCCAAAACGACACTCCTAGACCTTGGGAGCAAAAAATGGTAATTTTGACCAAAAACGACAATCCCAGCCCTTTAGAATAAAAGTAGTCATTTTGACCAAAAACTACACTGCTGGCCCTTGGAAGCCAAAAATGGTCATTTTGTCCCAAAACGACACTCGCGGCCCTTGGAAGCAAAATATTGTAATTTTGACCAAAAACTACACTTCTTTCCCTTGTAAGCCAAAAAATGGTCTTTTTGACCAAAAACGACACTCGCAGCCCATTCAGACCAAAAATGGTCATTTTGACCAAAAACCACACTCCCGTCTCCTGTAAGCCAAAAAATTGTAATTTTGACCAAAAACTACACTTCTGGCCCTTGTAAGATAAAAAATGGTCATTTTGACCCAAAACGACACTTCCGGCCTTTTGAGACCAAAAATTGTCATTTTGACCAATAACGACAGTCCCGGCCCTTTGAAACAGAAAATGGTAATTTTTACCAAAAACGACACTCCCTTTGAGACAAAAAATGGTAATTTTGACCAAAAACCACACTCCCGACTCCTGAAAGCCAAAAATGCTAATTTTGACCAAAAATGACACTCCTGGCCCTTGTAAGCCAAAAAATGGTCATTTTGACCAAACACAACACTCCTAGCCCTTGGAAGCAAAAAAATGTTAATTTTGACCAAAAATTACACTTCTGGCCCTTGGAAGCCAAAAATGGTAATTTTGACCGAAAACGACACTGCCGGCCCTTGTAAGCCAAAAATTGTATTTTGACAAAAAACGACACTCCTAGCCCTTGGGAGCAAAAAATAGTAATTTTGACCAAAAACAACACTCCCGGCTCTTGGAAGCCAAAAGTGGTCATTTTGAAAAAAACGACACTTCCTGCCCTTTGAGACCAAAAATGGTAATTTTGACCAAAAACTACACTCTCTGGCCCTTGTAAGCCAAAAATGGTTATTTTGACCCAAAACGACACTTCCGGCCTTTTGAGACCAAAAATGGTCATTTTGACCCAAAACGATACTTCCGGCCTTTTGAGACCAATAATGGTCATTTTGACCAATAACGACAGTCCCGGCCCTTTGAAACAGAAAATTGTAATTTTTACCAAAAATGACACTCCCTTTGAGACAAAAAATGGTAATTTTGACCAAAAACCACACTCCCGACTCCTGTAAGCCAAAAATGCTAATTTTGACCAAAAATGACACTCCTGGCCCTTGTAAGCCAGAAAATGGTCATTTTGACCAAAAATTACACTACTGGCCCTTGGAAGCCAAAAATGGTCATTTAGACACAAAACGACACTGCCGCCCTTGGAAGCAAAAAAATGGTCATTTTGACCAAAAACTACGCTTCCGGCCCTTGTAAGCCAAAAAATGGTAATTTTGACCAAAAACCACACTCCCGACTCCTGTAAGCCAAAAATTGTAATTTTGAGCAAAAATGACACTCCTGACCCTTGTAAGCTAAAAAATGGTCATTTTGACCAAAAATTACACTTCTGGCCCTTTGAAGCCAAAAATTGTAATTTTGACCAAAAACTACACTTCTGGTCTTTGTAAGCCAAAAAATGGTCATTTTGACCAAAAACTACACTCCTTGCTCTCGTAAGCAAAAAAATGGTCTTTTTGACCAAAAACGACACTCGCAGCCCATTCAGACCAAAAATGGTCATTTTGACCAAAAAATTACACTCTTGGAAGGCAACAATGGTAATTTTGACCCAAAACGACACTCCTAGACCTTGGGAGCAAAAAATGGTAATTTTGACCAAAAACGACAATCCCAGCCCTTTAGAATAAAAGTAGTCATTTTGACCAAAAACTACACTGCTGGCCCTTGGAAGCCAAAAATGGTCATTTTGTCCCAAAACGACACTCGCGGCCCTTGGAAGCAAAATATTGTAATTTTGACCAAAAACTACACTTCTTTCCCTTGTAAGCCAAAAAATGGTCTTTTTGACCAAAAACGACACTCGCAGCCCATTCAGACCAAAAATGGTCATTTTGACCAAAAACCACACTCCCGTCTCCTGTAAGCCAAAAAAATTGTAATTTTGACCAAAAACTACACTTCTGGCCCTTGTAAGATAAAAAATGGTCATTATGACCCAAAACGACACTTCCGGCCTTTTGAGACCAAAAATTGTCATTTTGACCATTAACGACAGTCCCGGCCCTTTGAAACAGAAAATGGTAATTTTTTACCAAAAACGACACTCCCTTTGAGACAAAAAATGGTCATTTTGACCAAAAACCACACTCCCGACTCCTGTAAGCCAAAAATGCTAATTTTGACCAAAAATGACACTCCTGGCCCTTGTAAGCCAAAAAATGGTCATTTTGACCAAACACGACACTCCTAGCCCTTGGAAGCAAAAAAATGTTAATTTTGACCAAAAATTACACTTCTGGCCCTTGGAAGCCAAAAATGGTAATTTTGACCGAAAACGACACTGCCGGCCCTTGTAAGCCAAAAATTGTATTTTGACAAAAACGACACTCCTAGACCTTGGGAGCAAAAAATAGTAATTTTGACCAAAAACAACACTCCCGGCTCTTGGAAGCCAAAAGTGGTCATTTTGAAAAAAACGACACTTCCTGCCCTTTGAGACCAAAAATGGTAATTTTGACCAAAAACTACACTCTCTGGCCCTTGTAAGCCAAAAATGGTAATTTTGACCCAAAACGACACTTCCGGCCTTTTGAGACCAAAAATGGTCATTTTGACCCAAAACGACACTTCTGGCCTTTTGAGACCAATCATGGTCATTTTGACCAATAACGACAGTCCCGGCCCTTTGAAACAGAAAATTGTAATTTTTACCAAAAATGACACTCCCTTTGAGACAAAAAATGGTAATTTTGACCAAAAACCACACTCCCGACTCCTGTAAGCCAAAAATGGTAATTTTGAGCAAAAATGACACTCCTGGCCCTTGTAAGCCAAAAAATGGTCATTTTGACCAAAAATTACACTTCTGGCACTTTGAAGATAAAAATTGTAATTTTGACCCAAAACGACACTGCTGCCCTTGGAAGCAAAAAATTGTTATTTTGACCAAAAATGACACTTCTGGCTTTTGGAAGCCAAAAATGGCCATTTTGACCAAAACTGACACCCCAGCTATTGGAAGCAAAAAATTTTAATTTTGACCAAAACTACACTCCTGGCCCTTGGAAGCCAAAAATGGTCATTTTGTCCCAAAACAACACTCGCGGCCCTTGGAAGCAAAAAATTGTAATTTTGACCAAAAACTACACTTCTGGCCCTTGTAAGATAAAAAATGGTCATTTTGACCCAAAACGACACTTCCGGCCTTTTGAGACCAAAAATTGTCATTTTGACCAATAACGACAGTCCCGGCCCTTTGAAACAGAAAATGGTAATTTTTACCAAAAACGACACTCCCTTTGAGACAAAAAATGGTAATTTTGACCAAAAACCACACTCCCGACTCCTGAAAGCCAAAAATGCTAATTTTGAGCAAAAATGACACTCCTGGCCCTTGTAAGCCAAAAAATGGTCATTTTGACCAAACACAACACTCCTAGCCCTTGGAAGCAAAAAAATGTTAATTTTGACCAAAAATTACACTTCTGGAACTTGGAAGCCAAAAATGGTAATTTTGACCGAAAACGACACTTCCGGCCTTTTGAGACCAAAAATGGTCATTTTGACCCAAAACGACACTTCCGGCCTTTTGAGACCAATAATGGTCATTTTGACCAATAACGACAGTCCCGGCCCTTTGAAACAGAAAATTGTAATTTTTACCAAAAATGACACTCCCTTTGAGACAAAAAATGGTAATTTTGACCAAAAACCACACTCCCGACTCCTGTAAGCCAAAAATGCTAATTTTGACCAAAAATGACACTCCTGCCCCTTGTAAGCCAGAAAATGGTCATTTTGACCAAAAATTACACTACTGGCCCTTGGAAGCCAAAAATGGTCATTTAGACACAAAACGACACTGCCGCCCTTGGAAGCAAGAAAATGGTCATTTTGACCAAAAACTACACTTCCGGCCCTTGTAAGCCAAAAAATGGTAATTTTGACCAAAAACCACACTCCCGACTCCTGTAAGCCAAAAATGGTAATTTTGAGCAAAAATGACACTCCTGACCCTTGTAAGCTAAAAAATGGTCATTTTGACCAAAAATTACACTTCTGGCCCTTTGAAGCCAAAAATTTTAATTTTGACCCAAAACGACACTGCCGCCCTTGGAAGCAAAAAAATGGTCATTTTGACCAAAAACTACACTTCCGGCCCTTGTAAGCCAAAAAATGGTAATTTTGACCAAAAACCACACTCCCGACTCCTATAAGCCAAAAATGGTAATTTTGAGCAAAAATGACACTCCTGACCCTTGTAAGCTAAAAAATGGTCATTTTGACCAAAAATTACACTTCTGGCCCTTTGAAGCCAAAAATTGTAATTTTGACCAAAAACTACACTTCTGGTCTTTGTAAGCCAAAAAATGGTCATTTTGACCAAAAACTACACTCCTTGCTCTCGTAAGCAAAAAAATGGTCTTTTTGACCAAAAACGACACTCGCAGCCCATTCAGACCAAAAATGGTCATTTTGACCAAAAAATTACACTCTTGGAAGGCAACAATGGTAATTTTGACCCAAAACGACACTCCTAGACCTTGGGAGCAAAAAATGGTCATTTTGACCAAAAACGACAATCCCAGCCCTTTAGAATAAAAGTAGTCATTTTGACCAAAAACTACACTGCTGGCCCTTGGAAGCCAAAAATGGTCATTTTGTCCCAAAACGACACTCGCGGCCCTTGGAAGCAAAATATTGTAATTTTGACCAAAAACTACACTTCTTTCCCTTGTAAGCCAAAAAATGGTCTTTTTGACCAAAAACGACACTCGCAGCCCATTCAGACCAAAAATGGTCATTTTGACCAAAAACCACACTCCCGTCTCCTGTAAGCCAAAAAATTGTAATTTTGACCTAAAACTACACTTCTGGCCCTTGTAAGATAAAAAATGGTCATTATGACCCAAAACGACACTTCCTGCCTTTTGAGACCAAAAATTGTCATTTTGACCAATAACGACAGTCCCGGCCCTTTGAAACAGAAAATGGTAATTTTTTACCAAAAACGACACTCCCTTTGAGACAAAAAATGGTAATTTTGACCAAAAACCACACTCCCGACTCCTGTAAGCCAAAAATGCTAATTTTGACCAAAAATGACACTCCTGGCCCTTGTAAGCCAAAAAATGGTCATTTTGACCAAACACGACACTCCTAGCCCTTGGAAGCAAAAAATGTTAATTTTGACCAAAAATTACACTTCTGGCCCCTGGAAGCCAAAAATGGTAATTTTGACCGAAAACGACACTGCCGGCCCTTGTAAGCCAAAAATTGTATTTTGACAAAAACGACACTCCTAGCCCTTGGGAGCAAAAAATAGTAATTTTGACCAAAAACAACACTCCCGGCTCTTGGAAGCCAAAAGTGGTCATTTTGAAAAAAACGACACTTCCTGCCCTTTGAGACCAAAAATGGTAATTTTGACCAAAAACTACACTCTCTGGCCCTTGTAAGCCAAAAATGGTCATTTTGACCCAAAACGACACTTCCGGCCTTTTGAGACCAAAAATGGTCATTTTGACCCAAAACGACACTTCCGGCCTTTTGAGACCAAAAATGGTCATTTTGACCCAAAACGACACTTCCGGCCTTTTGAGACCAATAATGGTCATTTTGACCAATAACGACAGTCCCGGCCCTTTGAAACAGAAAATTGTAATTTTTACCAAAAATGACACTCCCTTTGAGACAAAAAATGGTAATTTTGACCAAAAACCACACTCCCGACTCCTGTAAGCCAAAAATGGTAATTTTGAGCAAAAATGACACTCCTGGCCCTTGTAAGCCAAAAAATGGTCATTTTGACCAAAAATTACACTTCTGGCACTTTGAAGATAAAAATTGTAATTTTGACCCAAAACGACACTGCTGCCCTTGGAAGCAAAAAATTGTTATTTTGACCAAAAACGACACTTCTGGCTTTTGGAAGCCAAAAATGGCCAATTTGACCAAAACTGACACCCCAGCTATTGGAAGCAAAAAATTTTAATTTTGACCAAAACTACACTCCTGGCCCTTGGAAGCCAAAAATGGTCATTTTGTCCCAAAACGACACTCGCGGCCCTTGGAAGCAAAAAATTGTAATTTTGACCAAAAACTACACTTCTGGCCCTTGTAAGATAAAAAATGGTCATTTTGACCCAAAACGACACTTCCGGCCTTTTGAGACCAAAAATTGTCATTTTGACCAATAACGACAGTCCCGGCCCTTTGAAACAGAAAATTGTAATTTTTACCAAAAACGACACTCCCTTTGAGACAAAAAATGGTAATTTTGACCAAAAACCACACTCCCGACTCCTGAAAGCCAAAAATGCTAATTTTGAGCAAAAATGACACTCCTGGCCCTTGTAAGCCAAAAAATGGTCATTTTGACCAAACACAACACTCCTAGCCTTTGGAAGCAAAAAAATTTTAATTTTGACCAAAAATTACACTTCTGGAACTTGGAAGCCAAAAATGGTAATTTTGACCGAAAACGACACTTCCGGCCTTTTGAGACCAAAAATGGTCATTTTGACCCAAAACGACACTTCCGGCCCTTTGAAACAGAAAATTTTAATTTTTACCAAAAATGACACTCCCTTTGAGACAAAAAATGGTAATTTTGACCAAAAACCACACTCCCGACTCCTGTAAGCCAAAAATGCTAATTTTGACCAAAAATGACACTCCTGCCCCTTGTAAGCCAGAAAATGGTCATTTTGACCAAAAGTTACACTACTGGCCCTTGGAAGCCAAAAATGGTCATTTAGACACAAAACGACACTGCCGCCCTTGGAAGCAAAAAAATGGTCATTTTGACCAAAAACTACACTTCCGGCCCTTGTAAGCCAAAAAATGGTAATTTTGACCAAAAACCACACTCCCGACTCCTGTAAGCCAAAAATGGTAATTTTGAGCAAAAATGACACTCCTGACCCTTGTAAGCTAAAAAATGGTCATTTTGACCAAAAATTACACTTCTGGCCCTTTGAAGCCAAAAATTGTAATTTTGACAAAAAAACTACACTTCTGGTCTTTGTAAGCCAAAAAATGGTCATTTTGACCAAAAACTACACTCCTTGCTCTCGTAAGCAAAAAAATGGTCTTTTTGACCAAAAACGACACTCGCAGCCCATTCAGACCAAAAATGGTCATTTTGACCAAAAAATTACACTCTTGGAAGGCAACAATGGTAATTTTGACCCAAAACGACACTCCTAGACCTTGGGAGCAAAAAATGGTCATTTTGACCAAAAACGACAATCCCAGCCCTTTAGAATAAAAGTAGTCATTTTGACCAAAAACTACACTGCTGGCCCTTGGAAGCCAAAAATGGTCATTTTGTCCCAAAACGACACTCGCGGCCCTTGGAAGCAAAATATTGTAATTTTGACCAAAAACTACACTTCTTTCCCTTGTAAGCCAAAAAATGGTCTTTTTGACCAAAAACGACACTCGCAGCCCATTCAGACCAAAAATGGTCATTTTGACCAAAAACCACACTCCCGTCTCCTGTAAGCCAAAAAATTGTAATTTTGACCAAAAACTACACTTCTGGCCCTTGTAAGATAAAAAATGGTCATTTTGACCCAAAACGACACTTCCGGCCTTTTGAGACCAAAAATTGTCATTTTGACCAATAACGACAGTCCCGGCCCTTTGAAACAGAAAATGGTAATTTTTACCAAAAACGACACTCCCTTTGAGACAAAAAATGGTAATTTTGACCAAAAACCACACTCCCGACTCCTGAAAGCCAAAAATGCTAATTTTGAGCAAAAATGACACTCCTGGCCCTTGTAAGCCAAAAAATGGTCATTTTGACCAAACACAACACTCCTAGCCCTTGGAAGCAAAAAAATGTTAATTTTGACCAAAAATTACACTTCTGGCCCTTGGAAGCCAAAAATGGTAATTTTGACCGAAAACGACACTGCCGGCCCTTGTAAGCCAAAAATTGTATTTTGACAAAAAACGACACTCCTAGCCCTTGGGAGCAAAAAATAGTAATTTTGACCAAAAACAACACTCCCGGCTCTTGGAAGCCAAAAAATGGTCATTTTGACCAAAAACCACACTCCCGACTCCTGTAAGCCAAAAATGGTAATTTTGAGCAAAAATGACACTCCTGACCCTTGTAAGCTAAAAAATGGTCATTTTGACCAAAAATTACACTTCTGGCCCTTTGAAGCCAAAAATTGTAATTTTGACAAAAAAACTACACTTCTGGTCTTTGTAAGCCAAAAAATGGTCATTTTGACCAAAAACTACACTCCTTGCTCTCGTAAGCAAAAAAATGGTCTTTTTGACCAAAAACGACACTCGCAGCCCATTCAGACCAAAAATGGTCATTTTGACCAAAAAATTACACTCTTGGAAGGCAACAATGGTAATTTTGACCCAAAACGACACTCCTAGACCTTGGGAGCAAAAAATGGTCATTTTGACCAAAAACGACAATCCCAGCCCTTTAGAATAAAAGTAGTCATTTTGACCAAAAACTACACTGCTGGCCCTTGGAAGCCAAAAATGGTCATTTTGTCCCAAAACGACACTCGCGGCCCTTGGAAGCAAAATATTGTAATTTTGACCAAAAACTACACTTCTTTCCCTTGTAAGCCAAAAAATGGTCTTTTTGACCAAAAACGACACTCGCAGCCCATTCAGACCAAAAATGGTCATTTTGACCAAAAACCACACTCCCGTCTCCTGTAAGCCAAAAAATTGTAATTTTGACCAAAAACTACACTTCTGGCCCTTGTAAGATAAAAAATGGTCATTTTGACCCAAAACGACACTTCCGGCCTTTTGAGACCAAAAATTGTCATTTTGACCAATAACGACAGTCCCGGCCCTTTGAAACAGAAAATGGTAATTTTTACCAAAAACGACACTCCCTTTGAGACAAAAAATGGTAATTTTGACCAAAAACCACACTCCCGACTCCTGAAAGCCAAAAATGCTAATTTTGAGCAAAAATGACACTCCTGGCCCTTGTAAGCCAAAAAATGGTCATTTTGACCAAACACAACACTCCTAGCCCTTGGAAGCAAAAAAATGTTAATTTTGACCAAAAATTACACTTCTGGCCCTTGGAAGCCAAAAATGGTAATTTTGACCGAAAACGACACTGCCGGCCCTTGTAAGCCAAAAATTGTATTTTGACAAAAAACGACACTCCTAGCCCTTGGGAGCAAAAAATAGTAATTTTGACCAAAAACAACACTCCCGGCTCTTGGAAGCCAAAAGTGGTCATTTTGAAAAAAACGACACTTCCTGCCCTTTGAGACCAAAAATGGTAATTTTGACCAAAAACTACACTCTCTGGCCCTTGTAAGCCAAAAATGGTTATTTTGACCCAAAACGACACTTCCGGCCTTTTGAGACCAAAAATGGTCATTTTGACCCAAAACGACACTTCCGGCCTTTTGAGACCAATAATGGTCATTTTGACCAATAACGACAGTCCCGGCCCTTTGAAACAGAAAATTGTAATTTTTACCAAAAATGACACTCCCTTTGAGACAAAAAATGGTAATTTTGACCAAAAACCACACTCCCGACTCCTGTAAGCCAAAAATGCTAATTTTGACCAAAAATGACACTCCTGGCCCTTGTAAGCCAGAAAATGGTCATTTTGACCAAAAATTACACTACTGGCCCTTGGAAGCCAAAAATGGTCATTTAGACACAAAACGACACTGCCGCCCTTGGAAGCAAAAAAATGGTCATTTTGACCAAAAACTACACTTCCGGCCCTTGTAAGCCAAAAAATGGTAATTTTGACCAAAAACCACACTCCCGACTCCTGTAAGCCAAAAATGGTAATTTTGAGCAAAAATGACACTCCTGACCCTTGTAAGCTAAAAAATGGTCATTTTGACCAAAAATTACACTTCTGGCCCTTTGAAGCCAAAAATTGTAATTTTGACCAAAAACTACACTTCTGGTCTTTGTAAGCCAAAAAATGGTCATTTTGACCAAAAACTACACTCCTTGCTCTCGTAAGCAAAAAAATGGTCTTTTTGACCAAAAACAACACTCGCAGCCCATTCAGACCAAAAATGGTCATTTTGACCAAAAAATTACACTCTTGGAAGGCAACAATGGTAATTTTGACCCAAAACGACACTCCTAGACCTTGGGAGCAAAAAATGGTAATTTTGACCAAAAACGACAATCCCAGCCCTTTAGAATAAAAGTAGTCATTTTGACCAAAAACTACACTGCTGGCCCTTGGAAGCCAAAAATGGTCATTTTGTCCCAAAACGACACTCGCGGCCCTTGGAAGCAAAATATTGTAATTTTGACCAAAAACTACACTTCTTTCCCTTGTAAGCCAAAAAATGGTCTTTTTGACCAAAAACGACACTCGCAGCCCATTCAGACCAAAAATGGTCATTTTGACCAAAAACCACACTCCCGTCTCCTGTAAGCCAAAAAAATTGTAATTTTGACCAAAAACTACACTTCTGGCCCTTGTAAGATAAAAAATGGTCATTATGACCCAAAACGACACTTCCGGCCTTTTGAGACCAAAAATTGTCATTTTGACCATTAACGACAGTCCCGGCCCTTTGAAACAGAAAATGGTAATTTTTTACCAAAAACGACACTCCCTTTGAGACAAAAAATGGTCATTTTGACCAAAAACCACACTCCCGACTCCTGTAAGCCAAAAATGCTAATTTTGACCAAAAATGACACTCCTGGCCCTTGTAAGCCAAAAAATGGTCATTTTGACCAAACACGACACTCCTAGCCCTTGGAAGCAAAAAAATGTTAATTTTGACCAAAAATTACACTTCTGACCCTTGGAAGCCAAAAATGGTAATTTTGACCGAAAACGACACTGCCGACCCTTGTAAGCCAAAAATTGTATTTTGACAAAAACGACACTCCTAGCCCTTGGGAGCAAAAAATAGTAATTTTGACCAAAAACAACACTCCCGGCTCTTGGAAGCCAAAAGTGGTCATTTTGAAAAAAACGACACTTTATGCCCTTTGAGACCAAAAATGGTAATTTTGACCAAAAACTACACTCTCTGGCCCTTGTAAGCCAAAAATGGTCATTTTGACCCAAAACGACACTTCCGGCCTTTTGAGACCAAAAATGGTCATTTTGACCCAAAACGACACTTCCGGCCTTTTGAGACCAAAAATGGTCATTTTGACCCAAAACGACACTTCCGGCCTTTTGAGACCAATAATGGTCATTTTGACCAATAACGACAGTCCCGGCCCTTTGAAACAGAAAATTGTAATTTTTACCAAAAATGACACTCCCTTTGAGACAAAAAATGGTAATTTTGACCAAAAACCACACTCCCGACTCCTGTAAGCCAAAAATGCTAATTTTGACCAAAAATGACACTCCTGGCCCTTGTAAGCCAGAAAATGGTCATTTTGACCAAAAATTACACTACTGGCCCTTGGAAGCCAAAAATGGTCATTTAGACACAAAACGACACTGCCGCCCTTGGAAGCAAAAAAATGGTCATTTTGACCAAAAACTACACTTCCGGCCCTTGTAAGCCAAAAAATGGTAATTTTGACCAAAAACCACACTCCCGACTCCTGTAAGCCAAAAATGGTAATTTTGAGCAAAAATGACACTCCTGACCCTTGTAAGCTAAAAAATGGTCATTTTGACCAAAAATTACACTTCTGGCCCTTTGAAGCCAAAAATTGTAATTTTGACCAAAAACTACACTTCTGGTCTTTGTAAGCCAAAAAATTGTCATTTTGACCAAAAACTACACTCCTTGCTCTCGTAAGCAAAAAAATGGTCTTTTTGACCAAAAACGACACTCGCAGCCCATTCAGACCAAAAATGGTCATTTTGACCAAAAAATTACACTCTTGGAAGGCAACAATGGTAATTTTGACCCAAAACGACACTCCTAGACCTTGGGAGCAAAAAATGGTAATTTTGACCAAAAACGACAATCCCAGCCCTTTAGAATAAAAGTAGTCATTTTGACCAAAAACTACACTGCTGGCCCTTGGAAGCCAAAAATGGTCATTTTATCCCAAAACGACACTCGCGGCCCTTGGAAGCAAAATATTGTAATTTTGACCAAAAACTACACTTCTTTCCCTTGTAAGCCAAAAAATGGTCTTTTTGACCAAAAACGACACTCGCAGCCCATTCAGACCAAAAATGGTCATTTTGACCAAAAACCACACTCCCGTCTCCTGTAAGCCAAAAAAATTGTAATTTTGACCAAAAACTACACTTCTGGCCCTTGTAAGATAAAAAATGGTCATTATGACCCAAAACGACACTTCCGGCCTTTTGAGACCAAAAATTGTCATTTTGACCATTAACGACAGTCCCGGCCCTTTGAAACAGAAAATGGTAATTTTTTACCAAAAACGACACTCCCTTTGAGACAAAAAATGGTCATTTTGACCAAAAACCACACTCCCGACTCCTGTAAGCCAAAAATGCTAATTTTGACCAAAAATGACACTCCTGGCCCTTGTAAGCCAAAAAATGGTCATTTTGACCAAACACGACACTCCTAGCCCTTGGAAGCAAAAAAATGTTAATTTTGACCAAAAATTACACTTCTGACCCTTGGAAGCCAAAAATGGTAATTTTGACCGAAAACGACACTGCCGACCCTTGTAAGCCAAAAATTGTATTTTGACAAAAACGACACTCCTAGCCCTTGGGAGCAAAAAATAGTAATTTTGACCAAAAACAACACTCCCGGCTCTTGGAAGCCAAAAGTGGTCATTTTGAAAAAAACGACACTTCCTGCCCTTTGAGACCAAAAATGGTAATTTTGACCAAAAACTACACTCTCTGGCCCTTGTAAGCCAAAAATGGTCATTTTGACCCAAAACGACACTTCCGGCCTTTTGAGACCAAAAATGGTCATTTTGACCCAAAACGACACTTCCGGCCTTTTGAGACCAAAAATGGTCATTTTGACCCAAAACGACACTTCCGGCCTTTTGAGACCAATAATGGTCATTTTGACCAATAACGACAGTCCCGGCCCTTTGAAACAGAAAATTGTAATTTTTACCAAAAATGACACTCCCTTTGAGACAAAAAATGGTAATTTTGACCAAAAAACACACTCCCGACTCCTGTAAGCCAAAAATGCTAATTTTGACCAAAAATGACACTCCTGGCCCTTGTAAGCCAGAAAATGGTCATTTTGACCAAAAATTACACTACTGGCCCTTGGAAGCCAAAAATGGTCATTTAGACACAAAACGACACTGCCGCCCTTGGAAGCAAAAAAATGGTCATTTTGACCAAAAACTACACTTCCGGCCCTTGTAAGCCAAAAAATGGTAATTTTGACCAAAAACCACACTCCCGACTCCTGTAAGCCAAAAATGGTAATTTTGAGCAAAAATGACACTCCTGACCCTTGTAAGCTAAAAAATGGTCATTTTGACCAAAAATTACACTTCTGGCCCTTTGAAGCCAAAAATTGTAATTTTGACCAAAAACTACACTTCTGGTCTTTGTAAGCCAAAAAATGGTCATTTTGACCAAAAACTACACTCCTTGCTCTCGTAAGCAAAAAAATGGTCTTTTTGACCAAAAACGACACTCGCAGCCCATTCAGACCAAAAATGGTCATTTTGACCAAAAAATTACACTCTTGGAAGGCAACAATGGTAATTTTGACCCAAAACGACACTCCTAGACCTTGGGAGCAAAAAATGGTAATTTTGACCAAAAACGACAATCCCAGCCCTTTAGAATAAAAGTAGTCATTTTGACCAAAAACTACACTGCTGGCCCTTGGAAGCCAAAAATGGTCATTTTATCCCAAAACGACACTCGCGGCCCTTGGAAGCAAAATATTGTAATTTTGACCAAAAACTACACTTCTTTCCCTTGTAAGCCAAAAAATGGTCTTTTTGACCAAAAACGACACTCGCAGCCCATTCAGACCAAAAATGGTCATTTTGACCAAAAACCACACTCCCGTCTCCTGTAAGCCAAAAAAATTGTAATTTTGACCAAAAACTACACTTCTGGCCCTTGTAAGATAAAAAATGGTCATTATGACCCAAAACGACACTTCCGGCCTTTTGAGACCAAAAATTGTCATTTTGACCATTAACGACAGTCCCGGCCCTTTGAAACAGAAAATGGTAATTTTTTACCAAAAACGACACTCCCTTTGAGACAAAAAATGGTCATTTTGACCAAAAACCACACTCCCGACTCCTGTAAGCCAAAAATGCTAATTTTGACCAAAAATGACACTCCTGGCCCTTGTAAGCCAAAAAATGGTCATTTTGACCAAACACGACACTCCTAGCCCTTGGAAGCAAAAAAATGTTAATTTTGACCAAAAATTACACTTCTGACCCTTGGAAGCCAAAAATGGTAATTTTGACCGAAAACGACACTGCCGACCCTTGTAAGCCAAAAATTGTATTTTGACAAAAACGACACTCCTAGCCCTTGGGAGCAAAAAATAGTAATTTTGACCAAAAACAACACTCCCGGCTCTTGGAAGCCAAAAGTGGTCATTTTGAAAAAAATGACACTTCCTGCCCTTTGAGACCAAAAATGGTAATTTTGACCAAAAACTACACTCTCTGGCCCTTGTAAGCCAAAAATGGTCATTTTGACCCAAAACGACACTTCCGGCCTTTTGAGACCAAAAATGGTCATTTTGACCCAAAACGACACTTCCGGCCTTTTGAGACCAAAAATGGTCATTTTGACCCAAAACGACACTTCCGGCCTTTTGAGACCAATAATGGTCATTTTGACCAATAACGACAGTCCCGGCCCTTTGAAACAGAAAATTGTAATTTTTACCAAAAATGACACTCCCTTTGAGACAAAAAATGGTAATTTTGACCAAAAACCACACTCCCGACTCCTGTAAGCCAAAAATGGTAATTTTGAGCAAAAATGACACTCCTGGCCCTTGTAAGCCAAAAAATTGTCATTTTGACCAAAAATTACACTTCTGGCACTTTGAAGATAAAAATTGTAATTTTGACCCAAAACGACACTGCTGCCCTTGGAAGCAAAAAATTGTTATTTTGACCAAAAACGACACTTCTGGCTTTTGGAAGCCAAAAATGGCCATTTTGACCAAAACTGACACCCCAGCTATTGGAAGCAAAAAATTTTAATTTTGACCAAAACTACACTCCTGGCCCTTGGAAGCCAAAAATGGTCATTTTGTCCCAAAACGACACTCGCGGCCCTTGGAAGCAAAAAATTGTAATTTTGACCAAAAACTACACTTCTGGCCCTTGTAAGATTTTTTTGAAAGAAGTCATTTTGACCCAAAACGACACTTCCGGCCTTTTGAGACCAAAAATTGTCATTTTGACCAATAACGACAGTCCCGGCCCTTTGAAACAGAAAATGGTAATTTTTACCAAAAACGACACTCCCTTTGAGACAAAAAATGGTAATTTTGACCAAAAACCACACTCCCGACTCCTGAAAGCCAAAAATGCTAATTTTGAGCAAAAATGACACTCCTGGCCCTTGTAAGCCAAAAAATGGTCATTTTGACCAAACACAACACTCCTAGCCCTTGGAAGCAAAAAATTTTAATTTTGACCAAAAATTACACTTCTGGAACTTGGAAGCCAAAAATGGTAATTTTGACCGAAAACGACACTTCCGGCCTTTTGAGACCAAAAATGGTCATTTTGACCCAAAACGACACTTCCGGCCCTTTGAAACAGAAAATTTTAATTTTTACCAAAAATGACACTCCCTTTGAGACAAAAAATGGTAATTTTGACCAAAAACCACACTCCCCGACTCCTGTAAGCCAAAAATGCTAATTTTGACCAAAAATGACACTCCTGCCCCTTGTAAGCCAGAAAATGGTCATTTTGACCAAAAATTACACTACTGGCCCTTGGAAGCCAAAAATGGTCATTTAGACACAAAACGACACTGCCGCCCTTGGAAGCAAAAAAATGGTCATTTTGACCAAAAACTACACTTCCGGCCCTTGTAAGCCAAAAAATGGTCATTTTGACCAAAAAACCACACTCCCGACTCCTGTAAGCCAAAAATGGTAATTTTGAGCAAAAATGACACTCCTGACCCTTGTAAGCTAAAAAATGGTCATTTTGACCAAAAATTACACTTCTGGCCCTTTGAAGCCAAAAATTGTAATTTTGACAAAAAAACTACACTTCTGGTCTTTGTAAGCCAAAAAATGGTCATTTTGACCAAAAACTACACTCCTTGCTCTCGTAAGCAAAAAAATGGTCTTTTTGACCAAAAACGACACTCGCAGCCCATTCAGACCAAAAATGGTTATTTTGACCAAAAAATTACACTCTTGGAAGGCAACAATGGTAATTTTGACCCAAAACGACACTCCTAGACCTTGGGAGCAAAAAATGGTCATTTTGACCAAAAACGACAATCCCAGCCCTTTAGAATAAAAGTAGTCATTTTGACCAAAAACTACACTGCTGGCCCTTGGAAGCCAAAAATGGTCATTTTGTCCCAAAACGACACTCGCGGCCCCTGGAAGCAAAATATTGTAATTTTGACCAAAAACTACACTTCTTTCCCTTGTAAGCCAAAAAATGGTCTTTTTGACCAAAAACGACACTCGCAGCCCATTCAGACCAAAAATGGTCATTTTGACCAAAAACCACACTCCCGTCTCCTGTAAGCCAAAAAATTGTAATTTTGACCAAAAACTACACTTCTGGCCCTTGTAAGATAAAAAATGGTCATTTTGACCCAAAACGACACTTCCGGCCTTTTGAGACCAAAAATTGTCATTTTGACCAATAACGACAGTCCCGGCCCTTTGAAACAGAAAATGGTAATTTTTACCAAAAACGACACTCCCTTTGAGACAAAAAATGGTAATTTTGACCAAAAACCACACTCCCGACTCCTGAAAGCCAAAAATGCTAAATTTGAGCAAAAATGACACTCCTGGCCCTTGTAAGCCAAAAAAATGGTCATTTTGACCAAACACAACACTCCTAGCCCTTGGAAGCAAAAAATGTTAATTTTGACCAAAAACGACACTCGCGGCCCTTGGAAGCAAAAAATTGTAATTTTGACCAAAAACTACACTTCTGGCCCTTGTAAGATAAAAAATGGTCATTTTGACCCAAAACGACACTTCCGGCCTTTTGAGACCAAAAATTGTCATTTTGACCAATAACGACAGTCCCGGCCCTTTGAAACAGAAAATGGTAATTTTTACCAAAAACGACACTCCCTTTGAGACAAAAAATGGTAATTTTGACCAAAAACCACACTCCCGACTCCTGAAAGCCAAAAATGCTAATTTTGAGCAAAAATGACACTCCTGGCCCTTGTAAGCCAAAAAATGGTCATTTTGACCAAACACAACACTCCTAGCCCTTGGAAGCAAAAAATGTTAATTTTGACCAAAAATTACACTTCTGGAACTTGGAAGCCAAAAATGGTAATTTTGACCGAAAACGACACTTCCGGCCTTTTGAGACCAAAAATGGTCATTTTGACCCAAAACGACACTTCCGGCCCTTTGAAACAGAAAATTTTAATTTTTACCAAAAATGACACTCCCTTTGAGACAAAAAATGGTAATTTTGACCAAAAACCACACTCCCGACTCCTGTAAGCCAAAAATGCTAATTTTGACCAAAAATGACACTCCTGCCCCTTGTAAGCCAGAAAATGGTCATTTTGACCAAAAATTACACTACTGGCCCTTGGAAGCCAAAAATGGTCATTTAGACACAAAACGACACTGCCGCCCTTGGAAGCAAAAAAATGGTCATTTTGACCAAAAACTACACTTCCGGCCCTTGTAAGCCAAAAATGGTCATTTTGACCAAAAACCACACTCCCGACTCCTGTAAGCCAAAAATGGTAATTTTGAGCAAAAATGACACTCCTGACCCTTGTAAGCTAAAAAATGGTCATTTTGACCAAAAATTACACTTCTGGCCCTTTGAAGCCAAAAATTGTAATTTTGACAAAAAAACTACACTTCTGGTCTTTGTAAGCCAAAAAATGGTCATTTTGACCAAAAACTACACTCCTTGCTCTCGTAAGCAAAAAAATGGTCTTTTTGACCAAAAACGACACTCGCAGCCCATTCAGACCAAAAATGGTTATTTTGACCAAAAAATTACACTCTTGGAAGGCAACAATGGTAATTTTGACCCAAAACGACACTCCTAGACCTTGGGAGCAAAAAATGGTCATTTTGACCAAAAACGACAATCCCAGCCCTTTAGAATAAAAGTAGTCATTTTGACCAAAAACTACACTGCTGGCCCTTGGAAGCCAAAAATGGTCATTTTGTCCCAAAACGACACTCGCGGCCCCTGGAAGCAAAATATTGTAATTTTGACCAAAAACTACACTTCTTTCCCTTGTAAGCCAAAAAATGGTCTTTTTGACCAAAAACGACACTCGCAGCCCATTCAGACCAAAAATGGTCATTTTGACCAAAAACCACACTCCCGTCTCCTGTAAGCCAAAAAATTGTAATTTTGACCAAAAACTACACTTCTGGCCCTTGTAAGATAAAAAATGGTCATTTTGACCCAAAACGACACTTCCGGCCTTTTGAGACCAAAAATTGTCATTTTGACCAATAACGACAGTCCCGGCCCTTTGAAACAGAAAATGGTAATTTTTACCAAAAACGACACTCCCTTTGAGACAAAAAATGGTAATTTTGACCAAAAACCACACTCCCGACTCCTGAAAGCCAAAAATGCTAATTTTGAGCAAAAATGACACTCCTGGCCCTTGTAAGCCAAAAAATGGTCATTTTGACCAAACACAACACTCCTAGCCCTTGGAAGCAAAAAATGTTAATTTTGACCAAAAATTACACTTCTGGAACTTGGAAGCCAAAAATGGTAATTTTGACCGAAAACGACACTTCCGGCCTTTTGAGACCAAAAATGGTCATTTTGACCCAAAACGACACTTCCGGCCCTTTGAAACAGAAAATTTTAATTTTTACCAAAAATGACACTCCCTTTGAGACAAAAAATGGTAATTTTGACCAAAAACCACACTCCCGACTCCTGTAAGCCAAAAATGCTAATTTTGACCAAAAATGACACTCCTGCCCCTTGTAAGCCAGAAAATGGTCATTTTGACCAAAAATTACACTACTGGCCCTTGGAAGCCAAAAATGGTCATTTAGACACAAAACGACACTGCCGCCCTTGGAAGCAAAAAAATGGTCATTTTGACCAAAAACTACACTTCCGGCCCTTGTAAGCCAAAAAATGGTCATTTTGACCAAAAACCACACTCCCGACTCCTGTAAGCCAAAAATGGTAATTTTGAGCAAAAATGACACTCCTGACCCTTGTAAGCTAAAAAATGGTCATTTTGACCAAAAATTACACTTCTGGCCCTTTGAAGCCAAAAATTGTAATTTTGACAAAAAAACTACACTTCTGGTCTTTGTAAGCCAAAAAATGGTCATTTTGACCAAAAACTACACTCCTTGCTCTCGTAAGCAAAAAAATGGTCTTTTTGACCAAAAACGACACTCGCAGCCCATTCAGACCAAAAATGGTTATTTTGACCAAAAAATTACACTCTTGGAAGGCAACAATGGTAATTTTGACCCAAAACGACACTCCTAGACCTTGGGAGCAAAAAATGGTCATTTTGACCAAAAACGACAATCCCAGCCCTTTAGAATAAAAGTAGTCATTTTGACCAAAAACTACACTGCTGGCCCTTGGAAGCCAAAAATGGTCATTTTGTCCCAAAAAGACACTCGCGGCCCTTGGAAGCAAAATATTGTAATTTTGACCAAAAACTACACTTCTTTCCCTTGTAAGCCAAAAAATGGTCTTTTTGACCAAAAACGACACTCGCAGCCCATTCAGACCAAAAATGGTCATTTTGACCAAAAACCACACTCCCGTCTCCTGTAAGCCAAAAAATTGTAATTTTGACCAAAAACTACACTTCTGGCCCTTGTAAGATAAAAAATGGTCATTTTGACCCAAAACGACACTTCCGGCCTTTTGAGACCAAAAATTGTCATTTTGACCAATAACGACAGTCCCGGCCCTTTGAAACAGAAAATGGTAATTTTTACCAAAAACGACACTCCCTTTGAGACAAAAAATGGTAATTTTGACCAAAAACCACACTCCCGACTCCTGAAAGCCAAAAATGCTAATTTTGAGCAAAAATGACACTCCTAGCCCTTGGAAGCAAAAAATGTTAATTTTGACCAAAAACTACACTTCTGGTCTTTGTAAGCCAAAAAATGGTCATTTTGACCAAAAACTACACTCCTTGCTCTCGTAAGCAAAAAAAAATGGTCTTTTTGACCAAAAACGACACTCGCAGCCCATTCAGACCAAAAATGGTCATTTTGACCAAAAAATTACACTCTTGGAAGGCAACAATGGTAATTTTGACCCAAAACGACACTCCTAGACCTTGGGAGCAAAAAATGGTAATTTTGACCAAAAACGACAATCCCAGCCCTTTAGAATAAAAGTAGTCATTTTGACCAAAAACTACACTGCTGGCCCTTGGAAGCCAAAAATGGTCATTTTGTCCCAAAACGACACTCGCGGCCCTTGGAAGCAAAATATTGTAATTTTGACCAAAAACTACACTTCTTTCCCTTGTAAGCCAAAAAATGGTCTTTTTGACCAAAAACGACACTCGCAGCCCATTCAGACCAAAAATGGTCATTTTGACCAAAAACCACACTCCCGTCTCCTGTAAGCCAAAAAATTGTAATTTTGACCAAAAACTACACTTCTGGCCCTTGTAAGATAAAAAATGGTCATTTTGACCCAAAACGACACTTCCGGCCTTTTGAGACCAAAAATTGTCATTTTGACCAATAACGACAGTCCCGGCCCTTTGAAACAGAAAATGGTAATTTTTACCAAAAACGACACTCCCTTTGAGACAAAAAATGGTAATTTTGACCAAAAACCACACTCCCGACTCCTGAAAGCCAAAAATGCTAATTTTGAGCAAAAATGACACTCCTGGCCCTTGTAAGCCAAAAAATGGTCATTTTGACCAAAAATTACACTTCTGGCACTTTGAAGATAAAAATTGTAATTTTGACCCAAAACGACACTGCTGCCCTTGGAAGCAAAAAATTGTTATTTTGACCAAAAATGACACTTCTGGCTTTTGGAAGCCAAAAATGGCCATTTTGACCAAAACTGACACCCCAGCTATTGGAAGCAAAAAATTTTAATTTTGACCAAAACTACACTCCTGGCCCTTGGAAGCCAAAAATGGTCATTTTGTCCCAAAACGACACTCGCGGCCCTTGGAAGCAAAAAATTGTAATTTTGACCAAAAACTACACTTCTGGCCCTTGTAAGATAAAAAATGGTAATTTTGACCCAAAACGACACTTCCGGCCTTTTGAGACCAAAAATTGTCATTTTGACCAATAACGACAGTCCCGGCCCTTTGAAACAGAAAATGGTAATTTTTACCAAAAACGACACTCCCTTTGAGACAAAAAATGGTAATTTTGACCAAAAACCACACTCCCGACTCCTGAAAGCCAAAAATGCTAATTTTGAGCAAAAATGACACTCCTGGCCCTTGTAAGCCAAAAAATGGTCATTTTGACCAAACACAACACTCCTAGCCCTTGGAAGCAAAAAAATGTTAATTTTGACCAAAAATTACACTTCTGGCCCTTGGAAGCCAAAAATGGTAATTTTGACCGAAAACGACACTGCCGGCCCTTGTAAGCCAAAAATTGTATTTTGACAAAAAACGACACTCCTAGCCCTTGGGAGCAAAAAATAGTAATTTTGACCAAAAACAACACTCCCGGCTCTTGGAAGCCAAAAGTGGTCATTTTGAAAAAAACGACACTTCCTGCCCTTTGAGACCAAAAATGGTAATTTTGACCAAAAACTACACTCTCTGGCCCTTGTAAGCCAAAAATGGTTATTTTGACCCAAAACGACACTTCCGGCCTTTTGAGACCAAAAATGGTCATTTTGACCCAAAACGACACTTCCGGCCTTTTGAGACCAATAATGGTCATTTTGACCAATAACGACAGTCCCGGCCCTTTGAAACAGAAAATTGTAATTTTTACCAAAAATGACACTCCCTTTGAGACAAAAAATGGTAATTTTGACCAAAAACCACACTCCCGACTCCTGTAAGCCAAAAATGCTAATTTTGACCAAAAATGACACTCCTGGCCCTTGTAAGCCAGAAAATGGTCATTTTGACCAAAAATTACACTACTGGCCCTTGGAAGCCAAAAATGGTCATTTAGACACAAAACGACACTGCCGCCCTTGGAAGCAAAAAAAATGGTCATTTTGACCAAAAACTACACTTCCGGCCCTTGTAAGCCAAAAAATGGTAATTTTGACCAAAAACCACACTCCCGACTCCTGTAAGCCAAAAATGGTAATTTTGAGCAAAAATGACACTCCTGACCCTTGTAAGCTAAAAAATGGTCATTTTGACCAAAAATTACACTTCTGGCCCTTTGAAGCCAAAAATTGTAATTTTGACCAAAAACTACACTTCTGGTCTTTGTAAGCCAAAAAATGGTCATTTTGACCAAAAACTACACTCCTTGCTCTCGTAAGCAAAAAAATGGTCTTTTTGACCAAAAACGACACTCGCAGCCCATTCAGACCAAAAATGGTCATTTTGACCAAAAAATTACACTCTTGGAAGGCAACAATGGTAATTTTGACCCAAAACGACACTCCTAGACCTTGGGAGCAAAAAATGGTAATTTTGACCAAAAACGACAATCCCAGCCCTTTAGAATAAAAGTAGTCATTTTGACCAAAAACTACACTGCTGGCCCTTGGAAGCCAAAAATGGTCATTTTGTCCCAAAACGACACTCGCGGCCCTTGGAAGCAAAATATTGTAATTTTGACCAAAAACTACACTTCTTTCCCTTGTAAGCCAAAAAATGGTCTTTTTGACCAAAAACGACACTCGCAGCCCATTCAGACCAAAAATGGTCATTTTGACCAAAAACCACACTCCCGTCTCCTGTAAGCCAAAAAAATTGTAATTTTGACCAAAAACTACACTTCTGGCCCTTGTAAGATAAAAAATGGTCATTATGACCCAAAACGACACTTCCGGCCTTTTGAGACCAAAAATTGTCATTTTGACCATTAACGACAGTCCCGGCCCTTTGAAACAGAAAATGGTAATTTTTTACCAAAAACGACACTCCCTTTGAGACAAAAAATGGTCATTTTGACCAAAAACCACACTCCCGACTCCTGTAAGCCAAAAATGCTAATTTTGACCAAAAATGACACTCCTGGCCCTTGTAAGCCAAAAAATGGTCATTTTGACCAAACACGACACTCCTAGCCCTTGGAAGCAAAAAAATGTTAATTTTGACCAAAAATTACACTTCTGACCCTTGGAAGCCAAAAATGGTAATTTGACCGAAAACGACACTGCCGGCCCTTGTAAGCCAAAAATTGTATTTTGACAAAAACGACACTCCTAGCCCTTGGGAGCAAAAAATAGTAATTTTGACCAAAAACAACACTCCCGGCTCTTGGAAGCCAAAAGTGGTCATTTTGAAAAAAACGACACTTCCTGCCCTTTGAGACCAAAAATGGTAATTTTGACCAAAAACTACACTCTCTGGCCCTTGTAAGCCAAAAATGGTCATTTTGACCCAAAACGACACTTCCGGCCTTTTGAGACCAAAAATGGTGATTTTGACCCAAAACGACACTTCCGGCCTTTTGAGACCAAAAATGGTCATTTTGACCCAAAACGACACTTCCGGCCTTTTGAGACCAATAATGGTCATTTTGACCAATAACGACAGTCCCGGCCCTTTGAAACAGAAAATTGTAATTTTTACCAAAAATGACACTCCCTTTGAGACAAAAAATGGTAATTTTGACCAAAAACCACACTCCCGACTCCTGTAAGCCAAAAATGGTAATTTTGAGCAAAAATGACACTCCTGGCCCTTGTAAGCCAAAAAATGGTCATTTTGACCAAAAATTACACTTCTGGCACTTTGAAGATAAAAATTGTAATTTTGACCCAAAACGACACTGCTGCCCTTGGAAGCAAAAAATTGTTATTTTGACCAAAAACGACACTTCTGGCTTTTGGAAGCCAAAAATGGCCATTTTGACCAAAACTGACACCCCAGCTATTGGAAGCAAAAAATTTTAATTTTGACCAAAACTACACTCCTGGCCCTTGGAAGCCAAAAATGGTCATTTTGTCCCAAAACGACACTCGCGGCCCTTGGAAGCAAAAAATTGTAATTTTGACCAAAAACTACACTTCTGGCCCTTGTAAGATAAAAAATGGTCATTTTGACCCAAAACGACACTTCCGGCCTTTTGAGACCAAAAATTGTCATTTTGACCAATAACGACAGTCCCGGCCCTTTGAAACAGAAAATGGTAATTTTTACCAAAAACGACACTCCCTTTGAGACAAAAAATGGTAATTTTGACCAAAAACCACACTCCCGACTCCTGAAAGCCAAAAATGCTAATTTTGAGCAAAAATGACACTCCTGGCCCTTGTAAGCCAAAAAATGGTCATTTTGACCAAACACAACACTCCTAGCCCTTGGAAGCAAAAAATGTTAATTTTGACCAAAAATTACAATTCTGGAACTTGGAAGCCAAAAATGGTAATTTTGACTGAAAACGACACTTCCGGCCTTTTGAGACCAAAAATGGTCATTTTGACCCAAAACGACACTTCCGGCCCTTTGAAACAGAAAATTTTAATTTTTACCAAAAATGACACTCCCTTTGAGACAAAAAATGGTAATTTTGACCAAAAACCACACTCCCGACTCCTGTAAGCCAAAAATGCTAATTTTGACCAAAAATGACACTCCTGCCCCTTGTAAGCCAGAAAATGGTCATTTTGACCAAAAATTACACTACTGGCCCTTGGAAGCCAAAAATGGTCATTTAGACACAAAACGACACTGCCGCCCTTGGAAGCAAAAAAATGGTCATTTTGACCAAAAACTACACTTCCGGCCCTTGTAAGCCAAAAAATGGTCATTTTGACCAAAAACCACACTCCCGACTCCTGTAAGCCAAAAATGGTAATTTTGAGCAAAAATGACACTCCTGACCCTTGTAAGCTAAAAAATGGTCATTTTGACCAAAAATTACACTTCTGGCCCTTTGAAGCCAAAAATTGTAATTTTGACAAAAAAACTACACTTCTGGTCTTTGTAAGCCAAAAAATGGTCATTTTGACCAAAAACTACACTCCTTGCTCTCGTAAGCAAAAAAATGGTCTTTTTGACCAAAAACGACACTCGCAGCCCATTCAGACCAAAAATGGTTATTTTGACCAAAAAATTACACTCTTGGAAGGCAACAATGGTAATTTTGACCCAAAACGACACTCCTAGACCTTGGGAGCAAAAAATGGTCATTTTGACCAAAAACGACAATCCCAGCCCTTTAGAATAAAAGTAGTCATTTTGACCAAAAACTACACTGCTGGCCCTTGGAAGCCAAAAATGGTCATTTTGTCCCAAAACGACACTCGCGGCCCTTGGAAGCAAAATATTGTAATTTTGACCAAAAACTACACTTCTTTCCCTTGTAAGCCAAAAAATGGTCTTTTTGACCAAAAACGACACTCGCAGCCCATTCAGACCAAAAATGGTCATTTTGACCAAAAACCACACTCCCGTCTCCTGTAAGCCAAAAAATTGTAATTTTGACCAAAAACTACACTTCTGGCCCTTGTAAGATAAAAAATGGTCAATTTGACCCAAAACGACACTTCCGGCCTTTTGAGACCAAAAATTGTCATTTTGACCAATAACGACAGTCCCGGCCCTTTGAAACAGAAAATGGTAATTTTTACCAAAAACGACACTCCCTTTGAGACAAAAAATGGTAATTTTGACCAAAAACCACACTCCCGACTCCTGAAAGCCAAAAATGCTAATTTTGAGCAAAAATGACACTCCTAGCCCTTGGAAGCAAAAAAATGTTAATTTTGACCAAAAACTACACTTCTGGTCTTTGTAAGCCAAAAAATGGTCATTTTGACCAAAAACTACACTCCTTGCTCTCGTAAGCAAAAAAAAATGGTCTTTTTGACCAAAAACGACACTCGCAGCCCATTCAGACCAAAAATGGTCATTTTGACCAAAAAATTACACTCTTGGAAGGCAACAATGGTAATTTTGACCCAAAACGACACTCCTAGACCTTGGGAGCAAAAAATGGTAATTTTGACCAAAAACGACAATCCCAGCCCTTTAGAATAAAAGTAGTCATTTTGACCAAAAACTACACTGCTGGCCCTTGGAAGCCAAAAATGGTCATTTTGTCCCAAAACGACACTCGCGGCCCTTGGAAGCAAAATATTGTAATTTTGACCAAAAACTACACTTCTTTCCCTTGTAAGCCAAAAAATGGTCTTTTTGACCAAAAACGACACTCGCAGCCCATTCAGACCAAAAATGGTCATTTTGACCAAAAACCACACTCCCGTCTCCTGTAAGCCAAAAAATTGTAATTTTGACCAAAAACTACACTTCTGGCCCTTGTAAGATAAAAAATGGTCATTTTGACCCAAAACGACACTTCCGGCCTTTTGAGACCAAAAATTGTCATTTTGACCAATAACGACAGTCCCGGCCCTTTGAAACAGAAAATGGTAATTTTTACCAAAAACGACACTCCCTTTGAGACAAAAAAATGGTAATTTTGACCAAAAACCACACTCCCGACTCCTGAAAGCCAAAAATGCTAATTTTGACCAAAAATGACACTCCTGGCCCTTGTAAGCCAAAAAATGGTCATTTTGACCAAAACACAACACTCCTAGCCCTTGGAAGCAAAAAAATGTTAATTTTGACCAAAAATTACACTTCTGGCCCTTGGAAGCCAAAAATGGTAATTTTGACCGAAAACGACACTGCCGGCCCTTGTAAGCCAAAAATTGTATTTTGACAAAAAACGACACTCCTAGCCCTTGGGAGCAAAAAATAGTAATTTTGACCAAAAACAACACTCCCGGCTCTTGGAAGCCAAAAGTGGTCATTTTGAAAAAAACGACACTTCCTGCCCTTTGAGACCAAAAATGGTAATTTTGACCAAAAACTACACTCTCTGGCCCTTGTAAGCCAAAAATGGTTATTTTGACCCAAAACGACACTTCCGGCCTTTTGAGACCAAAAATGGTAATTTTGACCCAAAACGACACTTCCGGCCTTTTGAGACCAATAATGGTCATTTTGACCAATAACGACAGTCCCGGCCCTTTGAAACAGAAAATTGTAATTTTTACCAAAAATGACACTCCCTTTGAGACAAAAAATGGTAATTTTGACCAAAAACCACACTCCCGACTCCTGTAAGCCAAAAATGCTAATTTTGACCAAAAATGACACTCCTGCCCCTTGTAAGCCAGAAAATGGTCATTTTGACCAAAAATTACACTACTGGCCCTTGGAAGCCAAAAATGGTCATTTAGACACAAAACGACACTTGGAAGCAAAAAAATGGTAATTTTGACCAAAAACTACACTTCCGGCCCTTGTAAGCCAAAAAATGGTAATTTTGACCAAAAACCACACTCCCGACTCCTGTAAGCCAAAAATGGTAATTTTGAGCAAAAATGACACTCCTGACCCTTGTAAGCTAAAAAATGGTCATTTTGACCAAAAATTACACTTCTGGCCCTTTGAAGCCAAAAATTGTAATTTTGACCAAAAACTACACTTCTGGTCTTTGTAAGCCAAAAAATGGTCATTTTGACCAAAAACTACACTCCTTGCTCTCGTAAGCAAAAAAATGGTCTTTTTGACCAAAAACGACACTCGCAGCCCATTCAGACCAAAAATGGTCATTTTGACCAAAAAATTACACTCTTGGAAGGCAACAATGGTAATTTTGACCCAAAACGACACTCCTAGACCTTGGGAGCAAAAAATGGTCATTTTGACCAAAAACGACAATCCCAGCCCTTTAGAATAAAAGTAGTCATTTTGACCAAAAACTACACTGCTGGCCCTTGGAAGCCAAAAATAGTCATTTTGTCCCAAAACGACACTCGCGGCCCTTGGAAGCAAAATATTGTAATTTTGACCAAAAACTACACTTCTTTCCCTTGTAAGCCAAAAAATGGTCTTTTTGACCAAAAACGACACTCGCAGCCCATTCAGACCAAAAATGGTCATTTTGACCAAAAACCACACTACCGTCTCCTGTAAGCCAAAAAATTGTAATTTTGACCTAAAACTACACTTCTGGCCCTTGTAAGATAAAAAATGGTCATTATGACCCAAAACGACACTTCCGGCCTTTTGAGACCAAAAATTGTCATTTTGACCAATAACGACAGTCCCGGCCCTTTGAAACAGAAAATGGTAATTTTTTACCAAAAACGACACTCCCTTTGAGACAAAAAATGGTAATTTTGACCAAAAACCACACTCCCGACTCCTGTAAGCCAAAAATGCTAATTTTGACCAAAAATGACACTCCTGGCCCTTGTAAGCCAAAAAATGGTCATTTTGACCAAACACGACACTCCTAGCCCTTGGAAGCAAAAAATGTTAATTTTGACCAAAAATTACACTTCTGGCCCCTGGAAGCCAAAAATGGTAATTTTGACCGAAAACGACACTGCCGGCCCTTGTAAGCCAAAAATTGTATTTTGACAAAAACGACACTCCTAGCCCTTGGGAGCAAAAAATAGTAATTTTGACCAAAAACAACACTCCCGGCTCTTGGAAGCCAAAAGTGGTCATTTTGAAAAAAACGACACTTCCTGCCCTTTGAGACCAAAAATGGTAATTTTGACCAAAAACTACACTCTCTGGCCCTTGTAAGCCAAAAATGGTCATTTTGACCCAAAACGACACTTCCGGCCTTTTGAGACCAAAAATGGTCATTTTGACCCAAAACGACACTTCCGGCCTTTTGAGACCAAAAATGGTCATTTTGACCCAAAACGACACTTCCGGCCTTT